>NC_056761.1:23820000-23840000 GCF_018687715.1 Carya illinoinensis | reverse complement strand
TTATGTAATCTTCTTGAGAAAAATTCTGCATTTAACTTTGATGTTATTCGTTTGCAGGCCTTTAATGCACTGAAGGAGAAGCTAATTTCAGCACCAATTGTGATTGTGCCTGATTGGAGTCAACCTTTTGAAGTTATGTGCGATGCAAGTGACTTTGCAATTGGAGCAGTGTTGGGGCAAAGGCGAGACAAGCTGTTTAGAGCCATCTATTATGCAAGCCGGACGTTGAATGAAGCTCAGTTGAATTATACGACAACTGAGAAGGAGATGCTTGCTGTGGTGTTTGCTTGTGACAAATTTCGGTCTTACCTCATTGGGACAAAGGTGATAGTGTTCACTGATCATGCAGCACTTCGCTATTTGTTTGGCAAGAAGGATGCTAAGCCAAGGCTAATTCGTTGGATCCTCCTTCTTCAAGAATTTGATTTGGAGATTCGAGACAAGAAAGGAAGTGAAAATTTAGTGGCTGACCATCTCTCTCGGTTAGAGCAAGAGGAAGAAAGACTAGATTCAGTGGTCCAAGAGACATTCCCTGATGAGCAGTTGTTTGCATGTGAGATCAAGCTTCCGTGGTATGCTGATATTGTTAATTATCTAGCTTGTAAAGTTTTACCACCTGATCTTACTTACCATCAACGTAAGAAATTTTTGCATGATGTGAATCACTATCTTTGGGATGAGCCTTTGTTGTTCAAAAGATGCCCTGATCAAATCATTAGAAGATGTGTGCCGGAAGAAGAGATGCAAGACATCCTCCATCATTGCCATTCCTCATCATATGGAGGACACTTTGGAGCCACCCGTACAGCAGCTAAGGTACTTCAAAGTGGGTTCTTTTGGCCTTCCATTTTTCGTGATAGTTACACTTTGGTAAAAACTTGTGACCGGTGCCAACGTATGGGAAATATTTCAAGGCGTCATGAGTTACCATTGAAAGGTATCTTAGAAGTTGAGTTGTTTGATGTTTGGGGAATAGATTTTATGGGGCCTTTTCCTCCTTCTTTTGGTTTTGCTTATATCTTGCTAGCAGTTGACTATGTGTCAAAATGGGTGGAAGCAATTGCTACAACAACAAATGATGCAAAGGTGGTGCTCAAATTTCTGCACAAGAACATATTCACAAGATTTGGCACTCTAAGAGCTATTATTAGTGATGAAGGGACTCACTTTTGCAACAAGTTATTTGAGAATCTTCTGTCTAAATATGGTGTGAAGCACAAGATAGCACTTGCTTACCATCCTCAAACTAATGGTCAAGCTGAAATTTCAAATAGAGAGATCAAGAACATCCTTGAGAAGACGGTCAAAATTAATAGAAAGGATTGGGCGAAGAAGCTTGATGATGCTTTGTGGGCATACCGTACAGCCTTTAAAACACCTATCGGGATGTCTCCATACCGATTAGTGTTTGGAAAGGCATGTCATCTTCATGTAGAGTTGGAGCATAGAGCTTATTGGGCTGTGAAAAAGTTTAACTTTGATTTGAAGGCAGCAGGTGAAAAGCGACTTCTTCAATTGAATGAGATGGAAGAGTTCCGGAATGATGCATATGAGAATGCAAAGATCTATAAAGAAAGGACGAAGAAGTGGCATGACAAACAGATTCTTAGGCGAGAGTTTGCTCCAGGACAACAAGTTTTACTCTTCAATTCACGACTCAAGCTCTTCCCAGGAAAGTTAAAATCAAGATGGACGGGTCCTTATACAATTCATGAAGTTTTCTCTTTTGGAGCAGTAGATTTGAAGGACAAGGCAGGGAATATTTTCAGAGTTAATGGTCAAAGATTGAAGCACTACTATGGAGAGCAAATGGAGAGGAACTATGCATTTATTCCTCTTGGAGATCCTAATTGATGATCATTGAAAAGTCTGGCTATAGACTTTAAAACAAGCGCTTATGGGAGGCAACCCATAGATCTATCTTTCTTTCTTTCATTTATTTTATTATCTTTATTTATTTAAGTTTTAATAAATTGGTTTTTAATGCAGGCTTATTTAGCAAGAATAAAGAGCTGAAAAATTCTAATCTACGGAAGATTCATGATGCAACCAGGGAAGTTCCTTTTATTTCTTCAATCCTTTTTACTTTTGCATTACAATGAGGACATTGTTTAGTTTAAGTTTGGGGGTATAAACTCCTATAATCATTTGATCCTCTTGTTTTCTAAGTCTTGGGTTGTTGATGGGTTGTTTGATTCTCTTACCAAGCATGCATTGAAGTAAGATTGAATTCTCTATGACTCTGAAATTTGTGATTGAAGATGGTTTTGAGAAAAATTTTCAAAAATTTCTTTTATGTCAAGTGAAGTTTTGTGGGTACTTTGGTTTAAATCTTTGACCTTGAACACAATTGAGCACATAGTCGTTTTTCTCTTATTCCATTTTGCTTATGAAGAGAAGAAGTTGAATTAATTGAAAGAGGGAGGTTCGATTTTGCCTTGCTCTAGAATCCGTTGATGGGTCCTTGAGGCGAAATCCTAGTTGAGACCAAATATTAGAGAAATGATTTAGGCATTTCTTTGGCATAACCAAAAAGCTTTCCCAGCCGTCCTAAATGTCATGCCATCATTACATGGTGTGTTTCCATAGTCAACCCCCTTGAGCCTTCATGAGCCTTTATTGATTCTTTGAACTACATAAACCATGCCCGCTCTAAGCCTGAAAAATAATGAATCTACCGTTGATAGTTTGAGAAAATACTTTGGTGGAGAGTTACATTTAAAAGAGAAAATTGGTTTCATGATGAACCGTATTATGTTTGCTCTGTTTGATCAAAGAAAAAGAAGAAGAAGAAAGGAAGTGGCTGTTTAAATAAAAAAAAAAAAGGAAAAGAAAGAAAAGAAAAGAAAAAAGAAGTCGCCAAGCGGAATGTGAATTACCTCAAATTTTGTCAAGGGAATTGTTGGTATTGCATCAGTGATTACAGCAATAATAATGCTACAAGTATGAGCATATTGCCAAGAAAGAGCTATGATTTGAATCATGTGAGT
This sequence comes from Carya illinoinensis, assembly GCF_018687715.1. NCBI lineage: Eukaryota > Viridiplantae > Streptophyta > Magnoliopsida > Fagales > Juglandaceae > Carya > Carya illinoinensis. The sequence continues at coordinate 23,837,010 of NC_056761.1, read as the reverse complement.
TTCTCTTTTAATGTTCTTTTCACTAAGTATTTTCCTAGTTTGATTTAATTTCCCATATCCAGTTCTTTCTTAACCCTCACCCTGTGGCCTATCATTACAACCTTAATAAAGACCTTTTGATCTTTGATTTTGGTGTTGACTACATTAGTGGAGAGGATTTCTGAAAATTGGACTTATGGGGTTAAGTTTTCAGAGAACTCTTTTGATTTTGGTTGTTCTACTTTTATCTGAGTTTGCAGGTGATTTGAGGTTAAATTGACTATATCACACACACACTCAAGGTCTTAACTTTAGGTTGAAGTAAACGCCTAACTCTTGCTTGACAAATTGCAAAATTTTTGATTGATTTTCTTGCCATCTTTGATGTTAAAAGAGTAAGATACTAGAGATGAAATCTAAATTCATAAAAGTTTGGTGAGTGATGATACTTCTCTTTCGGGTCGAGTCGATATTGCCTAAACTATCATTTATTTTTCTTTTTGTTTGAGGACAAACAAAGTTGTAAGTTTGGGGGTATTTGATGACTTGCAAAATTTCATATTGCAGATTTTACAAGTTCGCTCGAGCGAGGCTTTTGGCCACTCGAGCGAATTCAGGCAGATTCAAACGCTCGACTACCGCTCGACAGGGAGCTCGAGCGGGTTGCTGAAAAATGAAGATCGCTCGAGCGGAGACATTGGCCGCTCGAGCGAAATCAGGCAGAGTCGAACGCTCGATGTGCACTCGATAGGACGCTCGAGCGAAATCAGGCAGAGTCGAACGCTTGACGCGTGCTCGACACCCCGCTCGAGCGAACATCGTATTTTGACAGATTTTAGGTTTTCCGCCGTAAGACCATATAAAAGCAATTTTTCACTCTAGGGCCGCGAGTTTTTGACTGAAGAACACTCTTGGGGACAGAAAAACACAGCTAGAAGGATTCAATTCATTTGTTTTGGAGACGGAATTTCAATTATTGCACGTACGTTGGAATCATATACGATCACGGACGGGAGAAGAGCGTTGAATCGTTCCCTTGAGCTTTTGACGACAAGTTGCGGCTGCAAGGAGGATTTTTCAGTGTTTATTTTTCTTCCAATCTTCTCAGAACAATTATGGTGAATTCGTTTATGTTGAATTCCATTTCTAGCATGAGCTAAATTTTCTTCATTCTAGGAAAACGATGCAACCTATTTCTGAACTATGCTTGATTGTCTATGCTAATTTAATACAATTCTCTTTGTGTTTATCTGATTTATTCTGAATTTATTGCTTCTAATTAACTGGACATTGATTAGATGATAAGTAATCTTGTGATTTGCTATCGAAAGAGGGAATCATAGGGTAGATCTTGGATATTTCAGCATAGGTAAGTATAGAGATCGAAAGACTTGTATGAACCTATGTAGTCATTAAATATTTGATCTTATTGCGTTCTTGGTTATTGAATTTGCATATTCTTGTGTGAATTGATAACCAAGAGTCAATTCCAATTGACTATCGAAAGAGGCTTTTGGATGAATTAGAGATTTGCTAATAGACAAAAGAGGTTTAAGTTAAATTAGCTGGATGAGAAAAGCATAGTGAAGAATTAGGTGAAATCGATTTCCTAGAAGTTTTCTTCCCCATTGAATTTGATCTTTGAACGTCAGTTTTATTTTCTTTGCTTATTTCTCTTTGAGTTGATCTAGTTTTATTTGCAACTACAAAAACCTTAGCGATTCCTCTAGATAAAATTGAGATTAGTATAATTTTGGTATTTGGCAAGAGTAAGGTACCAATCCCTGAGGACGATACTCTTCTTATTACTTTACTATAAAACTACGATACTGTGCACTTGCAGTTTTGCACCGGTCATTGGTTGATGTCAATTTTTGTTGGAGATATTTGTGCCTTGATGATTGCATTGTATTGTACACGCATGTTCATGTTTAAAAAAAGAAAAAACCGGGTTTTCATGTTGTTGCATGCATGTACATGTGTTTGTAAAATGGAAACTGGGCTTGTAAGCGAGAAATAATTTATGGTATATGTGAACGGTTGGACTGATTGATTCGAGTTAGAGGCACGTGTAGGGATGGTGGTAAGCAGGGACGGTGGTAGAATCCCGCCTGTAATTCCCACCTATGGTGCACGCGTAGGAATGGTGGTAAGCAGGGACAGTGGTAGAATCCCGCCTATGATTCTCTCCTACGGTGCACGCGTAGGGACGGTGGTGAGCAGGGATGGCAGTAGAGTCCCCCTTATGATTCCCGCCTATAGTGCTCTGACAGTCTGGTTTTTGGGCCATTATCGGGGATAATGGGAAGGTTATGTTTAAAGGATATGTTTTGGGCCAAAATGGAATTTTGGCGTGCGTGAAAAAATGTGGTTTTATGGGATATGTGCATTTGTATTCTTTCATGCATATTGTTGAGTTTAATATGTTTTCACCTTGTAGTGTTTGGATCTTTACTTACCTGCGGCACCATTTTTGGTACCGTAGATTTTGGTGCAGAGATCGAGGAGGAGGGGGAGGCTGAGCCCGAGGAGGCGGCTCCACCGGAGTATTGATTTGGAAGTTATGCTTTGTAGTTTGGTTTGAAACAATATTTGTATCTTGTAATATTTTATTATGTATGTTTTGAGCGGCTTTGTATTAAACAAAGAAAAATTCTGGTACTTAGTTATATGACTTTGTTTATTCGCTGCGTATTTTCTTTTGCACATTTGTTGCTTTTACACACACTTGGCATTTGGCGATAGGGTGATGACCCGTGTTTTCATCATCCCGACGTCTTAATTCCCCGTGTGCGTACGTGGGATTTGGGGGCGTCACAAAAAATGTCACCACAGACACCTTTGCATCATCAAGCCCAACTTTCACCTATTAAAACTTTACAAAAATTTCTCCAACACACATCCACATAAACTAGACTCAATATAAAACAAAATATAAGAAGATTAAGCCATAGGAAATACTCACAATAAGCTGGAATAAAGCAAACAAAATTTGCCTAGAAAGTGTCTCACAACTCCCTCTCGAGCTCTTGGAAATAGGAGGAAAACTTGCACAAGTGAAGGAGGAAATGAAGAGGGCATGTGGGGATATAGGAGGGGCAGACTTAGTGTCTAAGTTGTAACAACCCACCAGAAATTCAATGGATGAGTTTCCTTAGGCTTTAGGAATATTGGAAAAACCCCATAAAGGTTTTACGATTCAAGCAATAGTTTATGTTTTATCCTGTCAGCATAGTTAATTTCTTACTCGTTGTGGGGACAAAAATGTTATTTTATTTATTTGAGATACTTAGGATTAATATGTTAAGAGAATGTTTGCGCCCTTGGTCTTAGCTAAATATTTAGGATTTTTTGGTATAATAATACTTTTATCAATTTTCGGATGAAACATGTTTGAAAATGCCTTTTGATTTAATTGAGGCACTTAAGAGTCTAATTTTGCAAAGTAAATTGCACCCCTAGGTTCATATGATTATTTAGGATTTATGGTGCAATATTTATTTTTTCCTTTTTTGGAGTGAATAGTAACATTCGTGATAACCAATTCAGTCGATTTTCAAATCAATGTGTGGATTGTCCAAGTCAATCTAGAGAAGTTTTATTTAGCCATTGGCAAGATCTTAGCCACACTTGGTGAATTGTGTAGGACACTTGGTACTAAGAAGAATCATGAGATGGAAATGTGAAGAAAATAAAGGAAAATCAAGTATTGTCATCATGCCACCTAAGCCAAATATTATTCCATCCAACTAAACACTTTGTGCCAACCAAAGAGGGTTTCAACCCTAGTGAAACCCCAATCCATTGAGATCCAATTGAAATTTCAAAATCTTAGTGGAAGCCAAAACCCTAAATCGTTTCCCAAACCATATTTTTGGCACATTTTAGCTTAATGATTAATCACTTGATTTAAATTACTTCCATATGCTATTAACCACTCAAATTCATGGCATTACACCCTCTTTTATTCTTTTATATCTTGATAATTTCATTGAGCCAAGAAAAGTTGGGTTTTGGCTTGTTAAAAATTGAAACACCAATTAACCCCTAAAGTAAGGCCTAATTGGTTTAGGCCCATTAAGTTTAGCCAAACCTTCTTGAGGAAGTTTGATGCACTATGGCTGCCATTTTCAACCCATAAAGTGAGTGGTGGGAAGTCAAATCACCACCCAAAAACCATGAAGTCACATAGCAGCTTCAAGGATGAATACCATGCACTGTTACCCACGGTTTTGCCCCTAGTTTTGGTTGACAAAACACCCATCAAATGGCCATCCTCACATCTCCCATCAGCTCTCTAGTCCTATATAAGTCGTCCATGCCAACACCTTAGGTTTTAGTTGCTTTCCTATCACATTCTTGCAGAGAACTCAAGTGGAAGATTCTAGCAATGTTTTTGGCCAATTTTACTTGAATTTTTTGAAGACTTTTAAGTAGCATATCTGAAACGTCCTTAATATTAATTGTTCCTCTTTGAGTCTAATTTTCATTGATATATTTTTTGTGATTTATCATGGCGTTCGGATTGATGAAAAGTGAGTTTGAACACACAAAGGTCATACTAGGAGACAATTTGGATGATGTTGTAAGATCTGGATGTTTTGATTAACTTTTTATTAAAGTTAGGACTTGATATTGATATGATGAAATGATAACACATTAGTATACATGTTATGAGTTGATCCAAAGCATGTTAGCATTTTTATTAAAGAGTTATGCATATTTTCTTTGGATTTGAATCTAGAACACACAAAACAGTTTCTGCTTTGAGGTTTTAATGATTCTTGGTTCTTAAAACCTAGTGTCATATGAATTTATTAAGACTTTATTTTAGATGCTAAGAGGCTGTTTTTTAAGAGAGTTAGTTTGAATAATTATTTGGAAGCATGTTTTGTAAGAAAAGCTTTTGGGTTGCTTGATATTTTGTAAAGTTTTTGCCATATGATTTTTGGAGTTAATACTAGGATCATGTTTAGGACTTGATTATAAATTATTTAGTTTTGTTCTTTAAGGTTTGCATAAAGGATATTTCAGTTTTAATACATTTGTCCTAAGTCAATAACACAGGATACTTGGTTTGAACCTTAAGAGCATGCCGAGTGGTTTAATGTTGATTTTTGTGTTTTGGTTAATGTTCAAGAATCGTCATCACTTAGTTCAAATTTACAAACATGTTAAGACTGATTTTGTGGACTTTTGGAGTCCTCGGAGTTTATCGGAAAACTATTAGATCAAGTACATCAAGGAGTTGTCCTATTTGTCTAAAATTTCATGTTTTGACACTTTTCTTGGCATAAGGAGTTTATGATTTTTGTCGTGTGTATATTCTATGGTCTTGGTATGATTTGAAAACATAAGATGTGATTTTTACATGTTGCATAAATCGGTCTAAGTATGATAGTTGAAGTTTCGATAAATTCAACAAAAAATCAAGAGTTTAGTCTTAGTATAGTTTTGGCCAAGGTATGTTTTATGTAGTTGTGCTTTGTTTCAAAATTTTTTGATTGCATATTTGGAATTAGGACAAAATTTATGTAAATTTTGGTAGAATTTAGAGTTAGTAAGCAAAACCCTTAGTTTAGGGGGGCAAACTTGTCATTTCCCACATGTAGAGGGGGAGAATGGTAATTTTGCCATAAGTCAGTAATTTTTATGCTTCTGATTGTTTAGTAGGATATTCTAATCCTTAGAATATAATATCATTTCAATGCACGCTATTTTTTCCACTACTTTTTATGTACGTTACACAACAATCACTGTAAGTTAGTCTCTAACTTACTTTCAGGATATTCATGTATGTGTGGTGGTAAGAAACCATCATTCTTGTTTATTATGTTTATTATAAACATCATGTTATTCCATGCCATGATTTATTTCCAAGTACATACTTATCTGTTATATGTTACGTTATGCCATGCCATGATTTATTTCCAATACATTTCATGTACATTATATGTTATGCCATGCCATTAGTCACACATACATGTCACATCATATTATGCCATGTCATCTATCATGCGATCATTTATTTCATGTCATGTTATGTCACATGTATAAACTATGTCACGAATAATAGTATTTCAAGTCCGTAGAGTCTTTTATGTTTATCACGAACCCAAGTGCTAGGATGAAGCATTATCCTAGTGGAACTCCACTGTTCACACTAGATTATTTAAATTGGTGTGAAATTTCCTTGTTTGATAAAGTAACATCAACAAGGTTCGAATGGAACCTAAGTAACTGGTTACCAAAGCGAAGTCAAGCACCAATGCCAGTGGTGCCAACCACAGTTTAATTATAGTTATTACGTACTCATATTAGGTGAAGATACCTATAATGGGATGCACACATTACATACTAGCTGCAAGTGCAGATACCTGTGGTGAGTATGTTAACGTACTCACAGTTGGTGTAGATACATGTCATGTAATGCAGTATCGATAGAGCACACGACTCAAGGGGATCTTTGTAGCATCGACATGTCATGCTTAGTTAATCAATTTATCATTGAACAAGATTTCAAGTTCATGTTCAGTTCACATCCAGTTTCAGTTCATGTTCAATTTCAATTTCAATTCACATAAGTTTTTAGTTCACGTCAATCCATGTTAGTATTCAGTTATGTCAGCACATGTCATGCTATTGCGAAGTCATGTCACTCTCATTCATGTTCATGTCAGCATTCATGTCATTTTATTGTCATACATGCATCTGTATACTGCTAGTTAAGTTGGTTGTTAATATGTTGAGATTTGTAATCAAATCTCACATAGTAGTCCAACTACCATTCCCCTGGAATTGGTAGACCATGTGTCAAGATATCGAGAGCCAACGCTCGGACATCATAACAGAGCTACTTGGACAACTCAACAATCTATTAGAATAGTTCATTTTCATACTCTAATTATGAAGCCCCTTCTATAGTACTTATGACATTACAGATCTTTTGGACAAGTACTGTAACTTTTGGATACTTGATATCATGTGAATTATGAAGTATGCATATGAATAATTTGAGATATATCATATCTAGTACATAGTATTGCTAAAGGAAAAAAAATTATGCAATGCATATATTGCATACCATTAGATTCATGCTAGGTGCATTGCATCTTTATCTGTCATAAACGGGGTCAGGTAACATTTTGTTGCATGTCCCGACAATTTAAGTTTCTCTAGATCTCAAGTGGAGCCTGTGGGCATCACAAGTTAAGCCACTTTGATGGGATGTTGGCAATCAAAAAGGTGGTGAAACAGTGGGCTACACAGCCCATGGTTTTCTATTGCAAAGTTGGTTGAATTGATGAGTGATGGTTTTGTAGCCTTTTTCATTTCCATCAAGTCACTGATTGAGTTGAATTATTGCATTTTTAATGCTTTTGGAACCAATATATATTAATTCTTTCATTACTTTATTATTGGTTTTATATGAAAAAATGAATAAATCAAAGTTGTGATTTTAATTGATTAAAAGCATGAATTTCTGCTCTAATTTTATCAACTGCCAATTAATATGGATTATGGTACATTTCGCTCGAGCGGTGGCTTCTGGCCACTCAAGCGAACTCAGGCAGATTCAAACGCTCGACTTCCGCTCGACAGTGGGCTCGAGCGAGATGCGGGAAAAGAGATCGCTCGAGCGGAGGCATTTGGCCGCTCGAGCGAATTCAGGCAGAGTTGAACGCTCGATGTTCGCTCGACAGGCCGCTCGAGCGAACTTAGGCAGAGTCGAACGCTCGATGTTCGCTCGACACTCTGCTCGAGCGAATATCGCATTTTTACAGATCAGGGTTCATTCCGCCGTCAGAGTATATATATGTTTTTTTTACATCTTAGGACGACTCTTGGGCTGGAAAACTCGGTTTTTGAGTAGAGAAACACTTAGAATTCATTTTTCCTTTGATTTTCGTTCAGATTCGAAGAGGAGGATTCATTCAATCGATCATTCACCCAGCTACACAATTTCCACTGGATCATTCACTCACACTGCAGCAGATTGAAGAACTCCTTGAGGGGTCCAATTGTCACTGCAGCTCAGCCTCCTCCACCGCTTTGAATCTTCATCTCCATTCAACTAGCTTGATCTTTTCAATTCCCTACTTGCTATTTCATTTCAGTTTTGAGTTTCTGAATTATTTTAGAGAATTTTGATTTAGATGTTTGAGAAATTTATTTGTTATTCATTCAATTCATGTTATTTATTTTTATCGTTTCGTTAAACTTTCATTTTAGTAGTGATTATAATTACGGTGGTTTAATTTGAGAATTTATGATTTGAATATAATGATGAACCCTAGAACATTGATTTTGGGGCTTTTCAATTTCAGTGCATGTTTTGTCAATTACTTCCTAATTTAGTTTAATTCTTAATTTAGTTTTATCAATTTCTGAGTTAATCTATTAGTCCTTTACATTCCGATCCGACAATCAAAATCCAAAAATATGAATCTAGTCCAAGACTAGTGTCCTCTCCCATCCATTGCACATACCATCATTTTATTTTCTCTTTATGAAGTTTTTCACCTTTTTCAACGAGTTTGATTTCTAAGTAACTTTCCCTGAGAAGACGATCTAGAAATTTATTCCTAATTATTACACAACATTTTCCTGCACTTGGGATAGCTTTAGTGCTACTCATTTTTCAGTGAGTCAAGTTTTTGGCGCCGTTGCCGGGGAAAGTATTTTAACTTAAATTTAAACTCGTTATTTTTATTATGCTCTTTAAACTGATGTTTCATGTCATGGGTGAGGGACAGTTCAAATAGGTTGCATAGAGTCACATCGAGTGTTGAGAGTAGTATACACAGTTTGGAGATAGATAACTCTTCTGTCTTTTCTATTAGTGAGTCAGGTGAGGAAATTGAAATTGAACCAGAAAACATGGCTGCACCTGCACCACGCACTCTTAAGGATTATTTGCAACCCACTCGCACCACTACACCTTCATGCATTGTTTTACCTGAAAATGCATCTAATTTCTCTATTAAGCATGGCATGATGTCAGTGATACCTCAGTTCCACAGGATGGATTCTGAGAGCCCTTACCAGCATTTGACAGACTTTGAGTTGGCTTGCACCACTTTTATCACTAGGGCTGTTACTGATGAATTCATTAGACTTCGTTTGTTTCCTTTCACTTTAAAGGATAAAGCGAAGATTTGGTTTAATTCTTTGAGGCCTAATTCTATTTCTAGTTGGTCTGATATGCAGCGTGAATTCTTACAAAAATTTTTTCCTTTTCAGAGAACTCAGTTTTTGCAGGAGCAAATTAGTCAGTTCAGTCAGAGACCTGATGAGACCTTTCAGGCCAGTTGGGAAAAATTTAACGATTTGATGAACATCTGTCCACATCATGGTTTTGAATCTTGGAGGTTGGTGAGCTATTTTTACATTGGTCTTACTCCAGAATGCAAGCAGTTTGTTCAGACAATGTGCAATGGGGAGTTCTTCAACAAGGAACCTGATGAAACACTATTATTTTTTGACTACCTTGCTGAGAGCGCACAACAGTGGAACACTCGTACTGATCGAGTTCCATTAGCAGCACAGCCACTGAGGGCTATTTCTGGAGGGACTAGATATGAGCTTAAAGAAGACACCGATGTTCAGGCCCGAATAGCTGCATTGACTAGAAGACTAGAGGTCATGGAAATGGAAAAAGTGAAGGCTGTGAAAGTAGTAAAGGCATGTTCTATATGTGCTGATTCAACCCATAAGACCCAAGACTGCCCGATTATGCCAGTATTTCAAGAAGGTGGGTCTGAGCAGATGCAATCAGCTAACTGGGTTAATAGAGCACAGAATCAGCCTTTCTCCAACACATATAATCCGGGGTGGAGGAATCACCCAAATTTCTCATGGAGAAATGATCAGCCTGGTCGGTCCCCACCACCTCAGCAGCAGCCATTTAATCAGGGTGCTCCTCAGCACCAGTATCCACCATATCAGAATCCTCAGAGCTATCCTTATGTAGCTCCTCCTGGATTTCAGCCTCATGTAGCTGCACAGAGTTCTCAGCCTTCATCATCTGCAAAGAAGACTCTAGATGACAGTATGGCTCAGATGGCCAATACACTTAAGCAATTCATGCAGATTCAGGCCACCACAAATAATCAAAACACTCAGGCCATAAATGAGTTGCGAGGCACTATTAATAAGATGAGCACAACCTTGAGCACCCTAGAGAAAGGAAAATTTCCAGCACAGCCTCAGCCTAATCCTCAAGTGTACAGGCAGCAGCAACAGCAAGTGCATAATGTCTCAGGCGATGTTATTGAGACAGCAAAGGCAGTTCTTACTTTGAGAAGTGGGAAGGAAATTCCCCAACCAGAGATGCCTATAGACACACAGGTAGTTGGTCCTACACTTGAAGATGTAACAGAGAATGATGAAGTTGAGAAACAACCAGAGGTAGTAAGACCAGAGCTGAAGAAACCTGTGAGTGCAGATGTTGAGATTAGTAAGGGATACCAACCTGTGGTTCCCTATCCTCAGAGATTGGCAGCTGGCCAAAAGAATAAGTATCACACGGAGATTCAAGAGATTTTCAAGCAAGTGAAGATCAATATTCCACTCTTGGATGCCATACAACAAGTGCCTTCATATGCAAAATTTTTGAAGTACTTGTGCACAGTGAAGAGGAAGCTGAATGTGAAGAAGAAAGCTTTCCTAACAGAGCAAGTTAGTGCATTGATATTGAGCGAGACTCCTCAGAAGTTTGGAGATCCTGGCTCTCCCAACATTTCCATTATGATTGGTGAATCACGCATTGGGAGAGCCTTACTTGATTTGGGGAGTAGTGTGAACTTGCTACCGTTCTCAGTATATGAGCAGTTGGGATTGGGTGAGCTGAAAAAGACCTCCATCATGCTACAACTGGCTGACAGATCAGTTAAGGTACCAAGGGGTATTGTAGAGGACGTGTTGGTCCAGGTGGACAAATTCTACTACCCAGTAGATTTTGTGGTTCTTGACATGCAGCAGCCGGTCTCCACAATTTATCAAGCTCCTATCATCCTAGGAAGACCATTTCTAGCTACATCAAATGCATTGATCAATTGCAGAAGTGGAGTTTTGAAACTTACCTTTGGGAACATGGCACTTGAGTTGAACGTTTTCAACGCTTGCAAGATGCCAGCACATTTTGATGACACAAGTGATCCGAATGCTGTGGAGAGTTTGACACCAACAGATTTTATTTGCTCAACTTCTCCATTCTCTGATGATGATTATATTTTTCAGACACCTGAATTTTTACTTGATGAGAAAATTGATCATATCAATGAAGATGACTTTGATTTTTTTGATTGTTTTGTAGATTCTTCATTACCACTTGAAGTACAATTTACGGGAGCAAGATGGAAACCCCAATTTGAAGCTCTACCACCACCAGACATGCTTAAATCTTTAGAGGAAGAAGTTCCCCAGTTGGAACTGAAACCACTTCCTCAAGATTTAAAGTATGTGTTCCTTGGTCCTGAAGAAGGCACTTTTCTGGTGGTGATTTCCTCAAAGCTAAATCAGAAGGATGAAGCCCAGTTGATTGAAGTATTAAGGAAACATCGAGGCGCAATTGGTTGGACAATAGCTGACATCAAAGGCATTGATGCCGCTGTATGTACCCACAGAATCCATCTTGAAGACGATGCTAGACCGGTTCGTGATGCTCAACGTAAGCTCAATCCTACCATGAAGGAAGTTGTGAAAGAGGAGGTGTTTAAGCTACTCGCAGTGGGTATCATTTAACCCATCTCAGACAGTAAGTGGGTAAGTCCAACTCAAGTGGTACCAAAGAAATCTGGTTTGACTGTCATAAAAAATGATAAAAATGAGTTGATTCCAACTAGAATGGTTACTGGCTGGAGAATGTGCATTGACTATAGAAAACTTAACTCAGCCAGTAGGAAGGATCATTTTCCTTTACCATTCTTGGATCAAATTTTGGAAAGAGTAGCTGGTAATGCATATTATTGTTTCTTGGATGGCTATTCTGGTTATTATCAAATTGCTGTAGCACCTGAGGATCAAGAGAAAACCACTTTCACCTGTCCTTTTGGCACTTTTGCTTTTACTAGAATGCCTTTTGGTTTGTGTAATGCTCCAGCTACTTTTCAGAGATGCATGATGAGTATTTTTTCTGATATGATTGATGACATTTGTGAAATATTCATGGATGATTTCTCTGTTTTTGGAAAATCCTTTGAGAGTTGTTTGCATAATTTGGCACGTATTCTCCAGAGATGTGAGGAAAAAAATCTTTTACTTAATTGGGAGAAATGTCAATTTATGGTCACTCAGGGCATTGTATTGGGTCATATTGTTTCTTCTGAGGGTATAAAGGTTGACAAGGCAAAGATTGAATTAATATCTAAACTTCCTATTCCTAGGACAGTTAGGGATATTCGTTCTTTTCTTGGTCATGCTGGCTTTTATAGGTGGTTTATCCAAGGGTTTAGTTCTATTGCAAAACCTTTGTGCACTCTTTTACAAAATGATATTGAATTTGTTTGGACTGATGAGTGCCAAAAATCTTTTGATACCCTTAAGAAATCGCTTACCATTGCACCTATTGTGCAACCTCCACAGTGGGACCTTCCCTTTGAGATTATGACAGATGCTAGTGACTATGCCTTAGGAGCTATTTTGGGGCAACGTGTGGATAATAGGCCATTTGTGATTTATTATGCTAGTAGAACCTTGAATGATGCCCAGAAAAATTATACCACTACTGAAAAAGAATTGCTTGCAATGGTTTTTGCACTTGATAAATTTCGAACTTATATTCTTGGTTCTCCTGTTACTTATTTCACTGACCACTCTGCTCTTAAGTATTTGTTGGCTAAGAAAGATGCAAAGCCACGCTTGATTCGCTGGATTCTATTACTTCAAGAGTTCAACATCAACATTAAGGACAAGAAAGGAGTTGAAAACGTGGTAGCTGACCACCTCTCTAGATTGTCATCATCTCCTTCTTCAAATGTCAGCCTTCCTCTTGATGATAGTTGACCGGTGCAAAACTGCAAGTGCACAGTATCGTACTTTTATAATAAAGTGGTAAGAAGAGTATCGTCCTCAGGGATTGGTACCTTACTCTTACCAAATACCAAAATTATACTAATCTCAATTTTATCTAGAGGAATCGCTAAGGTTTTTGTAGTTGCAAATAAAACTAGATCAACTCAAAGAGAAATAAGCAAAGAAAATAAAACTGACTTTCAAATTCAATAGGGAAGAAAACTTCTAGGAAATCGATTTCACCATAATTCTTCACTATGCTTTTCTCATCCAGCTAATTTAACTTAAACCTCTTTTGTCTATTAGCAAATCTCTAATTCATCCAAAAGCCTCTTTCGATAGTCAATTGGAAGTGATTCTAGTTTATCAATTCACACAAGAGTATGCAAATTAAATAATCAAGAACGCAATAAGACCAATGATTTAATTACTACACAGGTTCATACAAGTCTTTCGATCTCTATACTTACCTATGCTGAAATATCCAAGATCTACCCTATGATTCCCTCTTTCGATAGCAAATCACAAGATTAATAATCATCTAATCAATGGCCAGTTAATTAGAAGCATTAAACTCAGAATAAATCAGATAAACAAAGAGAGAATTGCATTAAATTAGCATGGACAAACAAGCATAGTTCGGAAATAGGTTACATCGTTTTCCTAGAATAAAGAAAATTTAGCTCATGCTAGAAATGGAATTCAACATAAACGAATTCACCATAATTGTTCTGAGAAGATGGGAAGAAGAAAATAAACACTGAAAAATCCTCCTTGCAGCCTCAACTCGTCGTCAAAAGCTCAAGGGAACGATTCAACGCTTTTCTCCCGTCCGTGCTCGTGTATGAATCCAACTTACGTGCAATAAATTGGAATTCCGTCTCCAAAACAAATGATTTGAATCCCTCTAGCTATGTTTTTCTCTCCCAAAGAGTGTTCTCCAGTCAAAACTCGCGGCTCTAGAGTGAAAAATGGCTTTTATATGGTCCCACGGCGGAAAACCTAAAATTTGTCAAAATACGATGTTCGCTCGAGCGGGGTGTCGAGCGCGCGTCGAGCATTCGACTCTGCCTGATTTCGCTCGAGCGTCCTATCGAGCGCACATCGAGCGTTCGACTCTGCCTGATTTCGCTCGAGCGGCCAATGTCTCTGCTCGAGCGATCTTCATTTTTCAGCAACCCGCTCGAGCTCCCTGTCGACCGGCAGTCGAGCGTTTGAATCTGCCTGAATTCGCTCGAGCGGCCAAAAGCCTCCGCTCGAGCGAACTTGTAAAATCTGCAATATAAAATTTTGCAAGCCATCAAATACCCCCAAACTTACAACTTTGTTTGTCCTCAAACAAAAAGAAAAACAAATGATAGTTTAGGCAATATCAACTCGACCCCAAAGAGAAGTATCATCACTCACCAAGCTTTTATGAATTTAGATTTCATCTCTAGTATCTTACTCTTTTAACATCAAAGATAGCAAGAAAATCAATCAAAAATTTTGCAATTTGTCAAGCAAGAGTTAGGCATTTACTTCAACCTAAAGCTAAGACCTTGAGTGTGTGTGTGATATAGTCAATTTAACCTCAAACCACCTGCAAACTCAGATAAAAGTAGAACAACCAAAATCAGAAGAATTCTCTTAAAACTTAACCCCATAAGTCCAATTTTCAGAAATCCTCTCCACTAATGTAGTCAACACCAAAATCAAAGATCAAAAGGTCTTTATTAAGGTTGTAATGATAGGCCACAGGGTGAGGGTTAAGAAAGAACTGGATATGGGAAATTAAATCAAACTGGGAAAATACTTAGTGAAAAGAACATTAAAAGAGAAACTCACATGATTCAAATCATAGCTCTTTCTTGGCAATATGCACATACTTGTGGCATTATTATTGCTGTAATCACTGATGGAATACCAACACTTCCCTTAACAAAATTTGAGGTAATTCACTTTCCGCTTGGCGACTTCTTTTTCTTTTCTTTTCTTTTTCTTTTTCCTCTTCTTCTTTTTTTTTTTTTTTATTTTCTTTCAATCACTTCCTTTCTTCTTCTTCTTTTTCTTTGATCAAATAGAGCAAACATAATACGTTTCATCATGAAACCAATTTTTTCTTTTAAATGTAACTCTCCACCAAAGTATTTTCTCAAACTCTCAACGGTAGATTCATTGTTTTTCAGGCTTAGAGCGGGCATGGTTTATGTAGTTTAAAGAATCAATAAAGGCTCATGAAGGCTCAAGGGGGTTGACTATGGAAACACACCATGTAATGATGGCATGACATTTAGGACGGCTGGGAAAGCTTTTTGGTTATGCCAAAGAAATGCCTAGATCATTTCTCTAATATTTGGTCTCAACTAGGATTTCGCCTCAAGGACCCATCAACGGATTCTAGAGCAAAGCAAAATCGAACCTCCCTCTTTCAATTAATTCAACTTCTTCTCTTCATAAGCAAAATGGAATAAGAGAAAAACGACTATGTGCTCAATTGTGTTCAAGGTCAAAGATTTAAACCAAAGTACCCACAAAACTTCACTTGACATAAAAGAAATTTTTGAAAATTTTTCTCAAAACCATCTTCAATCACAAATGTCAAAGTCATAGAGAATTCAATCTTACTCCAATGCATGCTTGGTAAGAGACTCAAACAACCCATCAACAACCCAAGACTTAGAAAACAAGAGGATCAAATAATTATAGGAGTTTACACCCCCAAACTTAAACTAAACAATGTCCTCATTGTGATGCAAAAGTAAAAAGGATTGAAGAAATAAAGGAACTTCCCTGGTTTCATAGTGAACCTTCCGAGGTTTTAAAATTTTCCAGCTCTTTATTCTTGCTAAATAAACCTGCATCAAAAACCAATTTATTAAAACTTAAATAAATAAAGATAATAAAATAAATGAAATAAATAAAGATAGATCTATGGGTTGCCTCCCATAGGCGCTTGTTTTAAAGTCTACAGCCAGACTTTTCAATGATCATCAATTAGGATCTCCAAGAGGAATAAATGCATAGTTCCTCTCCATTTGCTCTCCATGGTAGTGCTTCAATCTCTGACCATTAACTCTGAAAATATTCCCAATCTTGTCCTTCAAATCTACTGCTCCAAAAGAGGAAACTTCATGAATTGTATAAGGACCCGTCCATCTTGATTTCAACTTTCCCGGAAAGAGTTTGAGTCGTGAATTGAAGAGTAAAACTTGTTGTCCTGGAGCAAACTCTCGCCTAAGAATCTGTTTGCCATGCCACTTCTTCATCCTTTCTTTATAGAGCTTTGCATTTTCATATGCATCATTCCGGAACTCTTCCATCTCATTCAATTGAAGAAGTCGCTTTTCACCTGCTGCCTTCAAATCAAAGTTAAACTTTTTCACAGCCCAATAAGCTCTATGCTCCAACTCTACAGGAAGATGACATGCCTTTCCAAACACTAATCGGTATGGAGACATCCACATAGGTGTTTTAAAGGCTGTACGGTACGCCCACAAAGCATCATCAAGCTTCTTCGCCCAATCCTTTCTATTGATTTTGACCGTCTTCTCAAGGATGTTCTTGATCTCTCTATTTGAAATTTCAGCTTGACCATTAGTTTGAGGATGGTAAGCAAGTGCTATCTTGTGCTTCACACCATATTTAGAAAGAAGATTCTCAAATAACTTGTTGCAAAAGTGAGTCCCTTCATCACTAATAATAGCTCGTGGAGTGCCAAATCTTGTGAATATGTTCTTGTGCAGAAATTTGAGCACTACCTTTGCATCATTTGTTGTTGTAGCAATTGCTTCCACCCATTTTGACACATAGTCAACTGCTAGCAAGATATAAGCAAAACCAAAAGAAGGAGGAAAAGGCCCCATAAAATCTATTCCCCAAACATCAAACAACTCAACTTCTAAGATACCTTTCAATGGTAACTCATGACGCCTTGAAATATTTCACATATGTTGGCATCGGTCACAAGTTTTCACCAAAGTGTAACTATCACAAAAAATGGAAGGCCAAAAGAACCCACTTTGAAGTACCTTAGCT
>NC_056761.1:23730000-23815000 GCF_018687715.1 Carya illinoinensis | reverse complement strand
TAATCAATGGCCAGTTAATTAGAAGCATTAAACTCAGAATAAATCAGATAAACAAAAAGAGAATTGCATTAAATTAGCATGGACAAACAGCATAGTTCGGAAATAGGTTACATCGTTTTCCTAGAATAAAGAAAATTTAGCTCATGCTAGAAATGGAATTCAACATAAACGAATTCACCATAATTGTTCTGAGAAGATGGGAAGAAGAAAATAAACACTGAAAAATCCTCCTTGCAGCCTCAACTCGTCGTCAAAAGCTCAAGGGAACGATTCAATGCTTTTCTCCCGTCCGTGCTCGTGTATGAATCCAACGTACGTGCAATAAATTGAAATTTAGTCTCCAAAACAAATGATTTGAATCCCTCTAACTATGTTTTTCTCTCCCAAAGAGTGTTCTCCAGTCAAAACTCGCGGCTCTAGAGTGAAAAATGGCTTTTATATGGTCCCACGGCGGAAAACCTAAAATCTGTCAAAATACGATGTTCGCTCGAGCGGGGTGTCGAGCGTGTGTCGAGCGTTCGACTCTGCCTGATTTCGCTCGAGCGTCCTATCGAGCGCACATCGAGCGTTCGACTCTGCCTGATTTCGCTCGAGCGGCCAGTGTCTCTGCTCGAGCGATCTTCGTTTTTCAGCAACCCGCTCGAGCTCCCTGTCGAGCGGCAGTCGAGCGTTTGAATCTGCCTGAATTCGCTCGAGCGGCCAAAAGCCTCCGCTCGAGCAAACTTGTAAAATCTGCAATATGAAATTTTGCAAGCCATCAATAGTTTCCCGGATGAACAGCTGTTTGTGGTTGGTAGAGCTCCCTGGTATGCTGACATAGTCAATTATCTGGTAACTGAGAGAATGCCTTCTGAATGGTCCACCCAAGATAAGCGTCGGTTTCTCTCTGAGGTACGACACTTTTATTTTGATGATCCATATCTTTTTAAATATTGTTCGGACCAATTGATTTGAAGATGCATTCTTGATGATGAGTTTTCTTCTGTTTTGAGATTTTGTCATATGGGTGCATGTGGTGGTCATTTTTCAGCAAAGAAAACAGTTTCAAAAATTTTGCAAAGCGGTTTTTACTGGCCTTCCATGTTTAAAGATGCTTATAATTTTTGCAAGGCTTGTGAGTCTTGTCAAAAATTGGGATCCATTAGCAAAAGAGACATGATGCCTCTTTCCCCTATTCTGACTTTAGAAATTTTTGATTGTTGGGGAATAGACTTCATGGGACCTTTTCCGGTTTCTTTTGGAAACACATATATTCTTTTAGCTGTGGATTATGTTTCAAAATGGGTGGAGGCCATTGCTTGTAAAACAAATGACCATCATATTGTCCTAAAATTTTTGCAATCTTTGTTTGCTCGTTTTGGCATGCCAAAAGTTATTATAAGTGATGGGGGTTCTCATTTTTGCAACAAACCATTTTCTACACTTGTGAAGAAATATGGTATTACACATAGAGGTTCTACCTGACTCGTGGTCGAATGTGCTTCCAAGTGTAGAAGTGTCAAGTTGTATTAAGGATAAGTCCATAATCGTATTCCACAGGGACAATGGGTTATCAAAGCGTATAGGAGATTTGTGAGTAACAAATGAATCAAGTATGAGTGATGAAAATAAAATTCAAATGCAATGAAAAAAAAGATAATCGAAGTTAAAATAAGAGTTTCTTAAGAAAAACAAATTAACGAACACTTGGGTTGGGTATGAGACTCTCTTTATTTCGGATTCTAGATAATTTTCTCGATTAACAATCCAATCAAGGCACTGCTAATCGGAAGATGCAAATTTAAGCTTAAGTTTTGCAATATTTTCCTAATGGATTTTCTATTTTACTAGCCGAACACACATTAACAAACAATCGAGAGAAGCCTTGATAATTTTCAACCTTTTGTTGTGCCTTACGTCAACAACAAAATAAGAGCAAGAGCTTCAATCTATTTTCAATTTAAATCCAACTAGTAATATAGTGAAATCAACAGTCAATCACAAAATATTGCATCAAACTAGAACCTAAACTAAATTAAATCTCATTCCACAACCCAAGTTTAAGAAATTAGTTACACATGATATTTCTATCAATAAAAATTAATCTAAGTTGAACCATGATAAAATCTAAGAGAAAATTTTCAAACAAAATAAATCCTAGAGATGCTGCCACTGCCCGTAGGAAAACAGACACTAAGCTGAAAACTGAAATATAAATTGAGAAAATAAAATGAAGAACAAACCTCCAAAGAAATGAAGAAACAGCCGAATGGAACTTAAAAGAAAGGTCTTAAGAGAAATAAAATAAAATAAAAACAATCAACACTGCTGTCCAACCAACCGGAAATAAGCCAAGATCACCGATCAAATAAACAAAAAAACCTGAAAGAAAGAATTAAAACTCTGCTGCAGCTCTATGAAACCGAAAAGAAAAGAGAGAAAATAAAACTCTCAAAACTGCCTAACGTCCCAACGAAAAGCAAGAAAAAAACTTCAAGCTAAGCTACTCCACTGTCTTAAACGAAAAAAGAAAGAAAGAAGGTCTCCCTCTGTAGCCGAATGAATATGCAAGAAACAATGAAACAAGTTTAAGCTACTGCTGTAGCCGAATGAAAATGAAAAAAAAAACAATGAAAACTAAATAAAACTGGCTGCCCAGCATCTGAAAACTAACAACTCCAAAACTAAAATGAAAGATGAGTCCTTGGTCTGGAAAACTCCTCCAGCCCGAACCCCCTTGAAATGAAGCAACAAGCAAGATAAATAAACTGCCCCCGTTTGAAACAAAAAAGGAAAGAAAGAAAAAAATAACTCCAAAAGCTACTCTGCTATTGCTGCACGTTCATCTGTGAGTTCCAGCATCTTGTTGTCTTCAACTTCCTTCCATCTCTCAGCTTCACATGCCAAAAGCTTCCACCAGCACATAACTAATCTGCTGCACGTCCAGCTGCTGCATGTGTGCATGGGAATGCTTTGCTGGTCTGAATGATGTTGTCTGCTGTAACGTCCGAGTGATCTGCATGTGTCTGAATGCTTTCTGCACTTTTCTGCATGTGTGCATGTGTGAGTCCACTGCATGGTTGCATTTTCTGCATGTGTGTTGTGTCCAACGTGATGATGCTTGTGTGCTCCTGCTGCATGTGTGCTGTCCATGTGGTCCGAATGGTCTGCATTGTTTGCATGTGCATTGTGCTTTTCCTTGCTGCAGCAGCTGCTGCAGATCCGAGTGAGTGGGTGTGCTTTTAGCATGTGTGAGTTTGTGTTGCAACGTGCTGTCCAAGTGGTCCGAATGGTCTGCATTGTTTGCTGTTTTGCTGTGTGCATTTTTCTGCATGTGTATTGCCCAAACTACCCTTGTTATGAGAGGAATAAAAAATGGAATATTTATTATCATGTGAAGTTATTGTATTATAAATCTTTTTAAGCACAAAAATACCAGAATTTATCAATTGACTCAAGTATTGTGATCTATTGCATAATTAAGTACTTAAATCATTTTTTTATTAAACAATTTATTCACTTAAGTAACTTAATCATGCAGTTTTAGCGCTTCATCACACCCCCCAACTAGCTTTTTGCTAGACTCTTAGCAAATAAAGTGAATGAATTCATGTGAAGGTGAGTTTTCCAACTACAATTCCAAAAGAAGTTCGAGGATCACATGCCATGAAATAACTTGTTGAGTTTAAGAACACTGGAGATAGATTAATATGAATTTTGTATCAACTGAGAGATTTATACACCATTTAGTTAATCAACCAAGGGAATTACATGTAACAAAGCTTGCTTTCTTTCAAGTGCATGGAAATGGGGTTAGAATTCCAAGATCGACTACCAAGAGACATTAACAGTTTCAATCACAACAACCAATCTGAGAAAACCACATGGTCTTACTCTAATTCAAAACCATTGTAGTGGCGGCTTTCACGCTATTACACTTTGAAAGGCGCCTACTTCTTCTTTTCTTTTCTTTTTTGTAAGGGCCCCAGTAATAGGCAGCCTTTTCCACTACACAAATGTAATTTTTATTTATTTATTTTATGTTTTTAGATTTCCTAGTGGGGGAATCGGACCTATGAATGTGCGCCTATCCACACTTTCACAAGTCAGCCCTTACCACTAGTCTACCTAAAGGATTTTTTTTTTTTTGGATCCCTGGCTTATCCCTTTTCTCATTTAATTCATTTCAAATTTTTTCCTAAGCCATTAGGATATGGTTCATTAGAGTCTCAAACAATTGAAGTGTAAATCAACCAACAATGACTCAATGTAATCTTTCTAGGCCTTCCAGATATGTGTTGTGTGTGTTTTAGCAAAACTTTTAACATCCTTCCCTTGGTTTAACAACTAAATAAAATGGATAAATCCCTCTTTTGACATATACTCTTATTTGCACTACCTTCCACATATTCCATGACCTCAACAAATCTCTTTTTTTTTTTTTTTTTTTTTTTTAAAGTGGACCAAAATATGTCTAAGGCATGCAAACAGAGAAATAAATTCTCTTCCACCCCCCAACTAGATTGTAGCATTTTCCTCAATGTTGCAAGAGAAACGAAAGAATTTATACAAAGAGAGTAGTTAAGAGGCAAAACAACTAACAGAAGAACCGAAAATTCAAAGAAAAACTGAAAGAAAGAGGAAAAGGAAGTACCTGGATAGCTTTGAAAGGAATGCAGCAAAAATAAAAACTGAAGAACAAAAGAAAACAATGAAAAGAGATTGATAGATCAAGAACCATCAATTAGGATCAATTAAATGTAGAGTAGATTCCTCAGGTGCAAAGTTAGAAATAAAAGGCTTGAGCCTTTGACCATTAACCTTAAAAATGTTACCATTGAGAGGATTCATTATCTCTATAGCACCATGAGGAAAAACAGTTTGTACCACATAAGGCCCACTCCATCGAGACCTTAACTTACCAGGATCAAAAATCTTACTTTGGATGTGTTTGTTGGCTAAACATCTTCGAAACATTTGGTCAGAGCAATATTTAAACAAGTGAAGGTCATCATAAAAAAAATTATTCAATCTCAGATTTGAATTTTCAAGTGTCCTGAGTTCTCCAATGAGATGGTTTCTGTCATCTGAAAATGGTTTTATGGGTGCTGCCCAAGGTGGCGACTTTTCAAACATTGGTTGCCAAAGCACCTCATGACCAGTCCCTGCAAAAGAAACATTAGAAGTATCATCAAGTATATTCACATCACTTAGAATACTTTCTAATGACAATTGTAAATCAGTGGAAGAAGGATTCAAGTGAAAATCCTCATCAATGATATTTTCCAGCAAATTAACTTCCTGAACTTCTTCCAAATCCTGAGGTTGCCTACAAGTATTAAAGATATTCAGCTCCAATGTCATGTTTCCAAAACTCAATTTCAAAATTCTACTTCTACAATTAATTAATGAGTTAGATGTAGCAAGAAATGGTCTACCAAGAATTACAGGAGCTTGGAAAGTAGATGGAGTTGACAAGTTCATATCAAGCACCACAAAATCCACAGGATAGTAAAATTTATCAACTTGAACCAAAACATCCTCAACTATACCTCTAGGCATTTTTATAGATCTATCAGCAAGTTGCAGAATGATAGGTGTGGATTTCAATTCACCTAAACCAAGCTGTTCATACACAGTGTAAGGCAATAAATTGACACTTGAACCAAGATCCAACAAAGCGTGACCAATTTTTGAATTTCCTATCACGCAAGCAATTGTAGGTGATCCAGGGTCCTTGTATTTAGGTGGTTTATTACTCTGAATGATAGCACTAACCTGCTCAGTAAGGAAAGCTTTCTTATGCACATTTAATTTTCTTTTTACGGTACATAAATCCTTTAAAAATTTATCATAGGTAGGAATCTGTTGAATAGCATCTAACAATGGTATATTAATCCTAACTTGCTTAAAAATTTCAAGAATTTCCGCGTGATGCTTATCTTTGTGCAAAGGGGCTAACCTTTGAGGAAAAGGTGCAAGTGTAGTGCTTGGGACACTTTCAGATTTCAAAGGATCATGTTCCTCATTTTCAGAAAGAGGTTTAGAAGTGTTACCATTCTTTTCTACCTCTTGAGCTGGAATGCCAATCACCTTACCACTTCTCAAGGTTGTAATAGCCTTAACTTGCTTGACATTTGAATCTCCTGCCACACTTTGAAATTGGTGGTTTTGGCCTTGGGGATTAGGCTGAGATTGTGCAGGGAATTTCTCTTTCTCTTGAGCACTCATGGTTGTAGTCAACCTTGTGACTGACCCTCGAATCTCAGCAATGGCTTGTGAATTTTGACTATTGATAGCAGCTTGGCTTTGCATGAATTGCTGAAAATTGGTGGACAGCTGCTGGAAATTGTTGGATAATTGCTGGAAATTGTCTTCAAAGTTCTTTTTCTGGGCTGGCACCATGTGGTTGGCATACTGAGATGGTCCTGGACCTCCTGGGGTAGTGTAGGGTACAATTTGTGAAGGACCAGCTATGTTGGGTGCAGGTAAAGCAGCTTGTTCACCCCTCCAACTGAAATTAGGGTGATTTCTCCATCCCGAATTGTAAGTGTTGGAATAAGGACCTGAAAAATATTTAGCAACCATATTAACAGCATTAGATTGATCCAAGAGAACTTCTTTGAAGGTAGGAATGGTCAGGCAATCATTAGTTGAATGCCCTTGGCCCTCACAAATATTACAGCTCAAGGTAATCTGAGGTATAGCTTGTACTTCATTCACTTTCTTCATTTCTATGGTTTCTAATTTCTTAAAAATCATAGCCAACCTAGCATTCAAATCATCTACTTCTCTCAGATTATATTTCTCACCCCCTGAAATTGTCCTTGAACTTTCCGACCTATCATGAACATCAGATGTATCCCATGATTGTGCATTTTCAGCTAGATAATCAAAATATTCAAAATCTTCTTCTGGTTCTTTGTTAAAAAATGCTCCATTACACATGGTCTCCACAAATTGTCTCATTTTTTGTTGCAACCCCTCATAAAAAAAACTAATGACCCTCCAATTTTCATATCCATGATGGGGACATGCATTTAAAAGGTCTTTGAATCGTTCCCAACAATGATAAAATGTTTCCACATCCTTTTGGCCAAAATTCATGATCTGTCTTTTTAAGGCATTGGTTCTATGCATGGGAAAAAATTTCTTTAAAAAATCCGTTTGCATTTCTTGCCAAGTTCCAATGGATCTTGGTCTTAAGGAATTCAACCATGTCTTAGCCTTGTCTTTTAAGGAAAATGGAAACAGTTTCAATCTTATGACTTCATCAGTGCATGTTCTATCCATGAATGTGGAACACACTTCTTCAAATTCTTTGATATGCAAATAGGGTTTTTCAGATTCCATACCATGAAAGTGTGGTAACAATGGAATCATCCCGGGTTTGAAATTAAAAGCATTTGCATTAATAGGTAAAATGATACAAGAAGGTGTGCTAGTCCTAACAAGCTGAAGATATTCTCTAAGAGTCCTGTTGGGATTCTCCACTTCCCTATCATGATGCTCATTTTCAGCCATGATGCTATCAGTGTCTGATGATGATTCTACAGAAGATGATGCAGAGCTAAAAGATGTCAATGATTGTGTCCTAAATAGTCGAGATGTAGGATCTCTAGTCCAACTAGTCATACAAACAAGAGTAGATAATCAAAGACCATGAAAAATAAACAAAGAGAAGGAAAAAAAAAATTAGATGTCACCCAAACTGTGAAAAAGGTTCACAGCTCTACAACGTCCTCTCAGCAGTAGAGGAATGCTCTAATAAGCACCAGTTGTCCCCGGCAACGGCGCCAAAAACTTGACTCGTGGTCGAATGTGCTTCCAAGTGTAGAAGTGTCAAGTTGTATTAAGGATAAGTCCAGAATCGTATTCCACAGGGACAATGGTTTATCAAAGCGTATAGGAGATTTGTGAGTAACAAATGAATCAAGTATGAGTGACGAAAATAAAATTCAAATGCAATGAAAAAAAAGATAATCGAAGTTAAAATAAGAGTTTCTTAAGAAAAACAAATTAACGAACACTTGGGTTGGGTATGAGACTCTCTTTATTTCGGATTCTAGATAATTTTCTCGATTAACAATCCAATCAAGGCATTGCTAATCGGAAGATGCAAATTTAAGCTTAAGTTTTGCAATATTTTCCTAATGGATTTTCTATTTTACTAGCCGAACATACATTAACAAACAATCGAGAGAAGCCTTGATAATTTTCAACCTTTTGTTGTGCCTTACGTCAACAACAAAATAAGAGCAAGAGCTTCAATCTATTTTCAATTTAAATCCAACTAGTAATATAGTGAAATCAACAGTCAATCACAAAATATTGCATCAAACTAGAACCTAAACTAAATTAAATCTCATTCCACAACCCAAGTTTAAGAAATTAGTTACACATGATATTTCTATCAATAAAAATTAATCTAAGTTGAACCATGATAAAATCTAAGAGAAAATTTTCAAACAAAATAAATCCTAGAGATGCTGCCACTGCCCGTAGGAAAACAGACACTAAGCTGAAAACTGAAATATAAATTGAGAAAATAAAATGAAGAACAAACCTCCAAAGAAATGAAGAAACAGCTGAATGGAACTTAAAAGAAAGGTCTTAAGAGAAATAAAATAAAATAAAAAAACAATCAACACTGCTGTCCAACCAACCGGAAATAAGCCAAGATCACCGATCAAATAAACAAAAAAAACTGAAAGAAAGAATTAAAACTCTGCTGCAGCTCTATGAAACCGAAAAGAAAAGAGAGAAAATAAAACTCTCAAAACTGCCTAACGTCCCAACGAAAAGCAAGAAAAAAAACTTCAAGCTAAGCTACTCCACTGTCTTAAACGAAAAAAGAAAGAAAGAAGGTCTACCTCTGTAGCCGAATGAATATGCAAGAAACAATGAAACAAGTTTAAGCTACTGCTGTAGCCGAATGAATATGCAAGAAACAATGAAACAAGTTTAAGCTACTGCTGTAGCCGAATGAAAATGAAAAAAAACAATGAAAACTAAATAAAACTAGCTGCCCAGCGTCTGAAAACTAACAACTCCAAAACTAAAATGAAAGATGAGTCCTTGGTCTGGAAAACTCCTCCAGCCCGAACCCCCTTGAAATGAAGCAACAAGCAAGATAAATAAACTGCCCCCGTTTGAAACAAAAAAGGAAAGAAAGAAAAAAATAACTCCAAAAGCTACTCTGCTGTTGCTGCACGTTCATCTGTGAGTTCCAGCATCTTGTTGTCTTCAACTTCCTTCCATCTCTCAGCTTCACATGCCAAAAGCTTCCACCAGCACATAACTAATCTGCTGCACGTCCAGCTGCTGCATGTGTGCATGGGAATGCTTTGCTGGTCTGAATGATGTTGTCTGCTGTAACGTCCGAGTGATCTGCATGTGTCCGAATGCTTTCTGCACTTTTCTGCATGTGTGCATGTGTGAGTCCACTGCATGGTTGCATTTTCTGCATGTGTGTTGTGTCCAACGTGATGATGCTTGTGTGCTCCTGCTGCATGTGTGCTGTCCATGTGGTCCGAATGGTCTGCATTGTTTGCATGTGCATTGTGCTTTTCCTTGCTACAGCAGCTGCTGCAGATCCGAGTGAGTGGGTGTGCTTTTAGCATGTGTGAGTTTGTGTTGCAACGTGCTGTCCAAGTGGTCCGAATGGTCTGCATTGTTTGCTATTTTGCTGTGTGCATTTTTCTGCATGTGTATTGCCCAAACTACCCTTGTTATAAGAGGAATAAAAAATGGAATATTTATTGTCATGTGAAGTTATTGTATTATAAATCTTTTTAAGCACAAAAATACCAGAATTTATCAATTGACTCAAGTATTGTGATCTATTGCATAATTAAGTACTTAAATTATTTGTTTATTAAACAATTTATTCACTTAAGTAACTTAATCATGCAGTTTTAGCGCTTCATCACTACCCCTTATCACCCTCAAACAAATGGGAAAGCTGAATTGGCAAACAGAGAGATAAAAATTATTTTAGAGAAAACCATCAAGCCTAATAGGAAAGATTGGTCGGTTAAACTTCTTGATGCTTTGTGGGCTTATAGGACAGCTTTTAAAACAAATCTAGGGATGTCTCCTTATCGATTAGTTTATGGTAAAGCTTGTCATTTACCTGTTGATATTCAGCATCGAGCCCTTTGGGCCATAAAACATGTTAACATGTCACTTGATGAAGCTTCAGGGTTGAGAAAATTGCAGATCAATGAATTGGATGAAGCTCGTCGGAATGCTTATGACAACGCTCAGATTGCAAAGGAACGCATGAAAATTCTGCATGATCAGAAAATTCATCCAAAGCATTTCACACTTGGTCAGGAAGTTCTCATTTACAACTCTCGCTTGCACATTTTTCCTGGAAAGTTGAAATCCCGATGGAGTGGGCCGTACATTGTAAAGACCGTTCATCCTCATGGTGCGGTAGACATTGTCAATCCGAAGAATGGTAATAGCTTCACTGTCAACGGACAACGTCTAAAGTCATTTCTGAAAGTCTTTGATCCACATGAAGAGATCTTGCTTGTGCAAGACCCCAGGGAAGTGTTTTGATTTGCTTCTCCTTCTTTATAGTTTTCTTTACTTGCTTTGTTTTTATTTGTTCTTTTGCTTTGATTTTATATTTCATGTTGATTGTTTGTTTTGCTTGCTTAGTTCTGTGCACTTTCTTTTCTTTCGTTCAACTCATTGAGGACTATGTCTCTCACTAGTTGGGGGGTAGCATGTGTGCACAGTTTTAAAAAAAAAAAAAAGAAAAAAAAAAGGAGAGAAAAGGAATAAAGGCAACTTAGTGAACTTTCCTAAGTAAAAAGGGCTAGAAACAGTTACCCAAGACTTTGGGGGTTGAGTGTCCAACCTTTAAAAACAGAGCTGGAGTGAAAACTGCTAGACCCTTGGGCTTTGAGGTAGTTAGAATCAGCAATGATTAATCTTAAGGTTGAAAAATCCTATGGCAAATCATGGCTAGTAATGAGGAACACACAACCGATCTAGCTCCACACACACATTTGAGTTCTGAGACATTAGCCTTAATTCTATGTGAAAGATTGTTGAGATAGTCTTGGTGGGTATAACCCTTGGGGGTTGCATAGTAACGTGTCACTTTTGTGAGAATTCAGAATTGTGTTTGATTGTTTTTGTTTGAATTTCGATCTTTATGCAATATTCATCTCAATTAATTTTCACTATTTTGCTCAAGGATTAGCAAAATGCTAGTTGGGGGGTGTGATTGAGTTGAATTATTGCATTTTTAATGCTTTTGGAACCAATATATATTAATTCTTTCATTACTTTATTATTGGTTTTATATGGAGAAATGAATAAATCAAAGTTGTGATTTTAATTGATTAAAAGCATGAATTTCTACTCTAATTTTATCAACTGCCAATTAATATGGATTATGGTACATTTCGCTCGAGCGGCGGCTTCTGGCCACTCAAGCGAAGTCAGGCAGATTCAAACGCTCGACTTCCACTCGACAGTGGGCTCGAGCGAGATGCGGGAAAAGAGATCGCTCGAACGGAAGCATTTGGCCGCTCGAGCGAATTCAGGCAGAGTCGAATGCTTGATGTTCGCTCGACAGGCCGCTCGAGCGAACTTAGGCAAAGTCGAACGCTCGATGTTCGCTCGACACTCCGCTCGAGCAAATATCGCATTTTTACAGATCAGGGTTTATTCCGCCGTCAGAGTATATATATGTTTTTTTTACATCTTAGGACGACTCTTGGGCTGGAAAACTCAGTTTTTGAGTAGAGAAACACTTAGAATTCATTTTTCCTTTGATTTTCGTTCAGATTCGAAGAGGGGGATTCATTCAATCAATCATTCACGCAGCTACACAATTTCCACTGGATCATTCACTCACACTGCAGCAGATTGAAGAACTCCTTGAGGGGTCCAATTGTCACTGCAGCTCAGCCTCCTCCACCGCTTTGAATCTTCATTTCCATTCAACTAGCTTGATCTTTTCAATTCCCTACTTGCTATTTCATTTCAGTTTTGAGTTTCTGAATTATTTTAGAGAATTTTGGTTTAGACGTTTGAGAAATTTATTTGTTATTCATTCAATTCATGTTATTTATTTTTATCGTTTCGTTAAACTTTCATTTTAGTAGTGATTATAATTACGGTGGTTTAATTTGAGAATTTATGATTTGAATATAATGATGAACCCTAGAACATTGATTTTGGGGCTTTTCAATTTCAGTGCATGTTTTGTCAATTACTTCCTAATTTAGTTTAATTCTTAATTTAGTTTTATCAATTTCTGAGTTTAATCTATTAGTCCTTTACATTCCGATCCGACAATCAAAATCCAAAAATATGAATCTAGTCCAAGACTAGTGTCCTCTCCCATCCATTGCACATACCATCATTTTATTTTCTCTTTATGAAGTTTTTCACCTTTTTCAACGAGTTTGATTTCTAAGTAACTTTCCCTGAGGAGACGATCTAGGAATTTATTCCTAATTATTACACGACATTCTCCTGCACTTGGGATAGCTTTAGTGCTACTCACTTTTGAGTGAGTCAAGTTTTTGATCAGTCACTGTCTGGGCTAGCAAATGAGTGGCATGTCAACATAGCCTAGCCTTGGGAGGAGGTAAAAGCTTTCTCAAGAAGCTTGGCTTGGTGGTGGTTTTCGATGGCCAAAGATGAGCCTAACCGAGTGGGCTTCAATTTGGGGTTTCGTTTATGGTTTTGGCAATGGGTGACTCCGAGTCCAAATCAAAATTTTCTTGCTCCCATGTAATTACCCAGACGTAAGAGAATTGTTAATGGTATATTAGTGTATAATTAAGTGATTAACAGCATGTGAAAATGATTTAATCAAGTGATTAAACACAAACAAAAACGGTCACTTTAGGGTTTGGAAACCAAGTTTAGGGTTTTAGCCAACACATAGGATTTAGGATTTTTCATGGATTCAAATGGTCTGGGGTTTCATTGGGGTTGAAGCCCCTTTTAGTTGACTAATAGTGTTTTAGTTGGCCAGAATAGTATTAGACATAGGTGGCATGATCACATAGCTTGATTTACCCTCCATTCCACCACATTTCAATCTCCATATGACAAGTGTCATATTATGTGACACCCCTGATTTTAGTAAGGAACGTTGTTTATTATCGTATGGATGAAGATGATCCTTTTTTTGTGTGCCTTTGAAATTTTGTAAGTATTGGAAGAGCTAACTAGGATTTTTCAAATTTTTGGTAGAAATTGGATCTTTTGATGTATGGTTCTCTAGCCCACAAGAAGAAATAGGCCTAAGGGAATCGGCCGAAGAGGGCACTTGCTTTAGAAGGCCCAAAATGTGGCCCTTTGGTAAGTAAGAGGCGCCATTTAACTTCAAGAGGGAGTTTTTGGTCTTTTGAGAAAAAGGAACTCATCATTTGAAACCTAGGAAAGTGGTAAAGAGTGACACTTGTCTAACATGCATAAAGATTCTAGAAGAAGTGAGGGGAAGAAGCAAAAGGAGAGAATTCAGCTACCTAGGGAACACGCCACTCATGGATTTTTCAAGTTCCTTTCGGTCATCACCATTCCACTCTCTTAAGTCTTCACTCTTACACTTTCTCACTAGCCAAACACTACCATTTCTTACCATCATTTTCAAATATTACCAAGATTTTTTCTTCAATATTTCGAGTAGGAGCATAGCACCCGAAGGTAAGAAATCTCATCACCATTTCATGATGAACACGCATGGCCAAGTGAAGAACTTCTCTCTTCATTTTTTGTCTTCTAACAACAATACTCACTTTCATCTTTGAAAGTAGGTTTTCTCTTCAAGGAAGATGGAACCCCTCGAAGAGAAAACCCGAGATGTTCTTGATATTTGAACACATGTTTTATATTAGAGTAAGGGCACGGTTTCAACTTAGTAAAATAAAATAAAATAAAAACTAGGGTTTTGAGACCCCACAAGGTTTCGGCTCTAGGGTTTTTGTACGAGAAAATAGTTTTGAAATCTTAGTCACTTACACTCGCTCATATTCCGAAGATTAGGGCTTTGCTTGATAATTTCTAATACGTTATGTTACATTTTTAGATTTTCTTGCTAATATTATCATGGATTTTTGTAAGTGAACTTTCAACCTATCTTTGATATCATTCGTATATTCTATGTGAACTCTTGTGTGATTTGTTTGATTGTTGTTATTATCTTTTGTATGTATATTTGGCTAGTAATAGGTATGAGTTACTGGTATTGAAATTGTGGGTTGAAGCATGATATTCTAGGGTTCTCGTGTTCGGCCTAAGAGTATTTTGAAGGATCATATTGTTTAAACCTTGTGTTATGGTATGCTATATTCAATTATGATGAAGTAGGAGGAAATGAAAGGTGTTGTGACACTTAGAAGTTTCGGTTGGTCTTGTGTATTTGTTTGTAAGATTTTTTGTTGGTAAGACTAAGTGGGTACATGAGGATGGAAATTGGAATGATGGAAAATACATGGTTTAGAGGGCCTATGTGATTTGGCCAAGGTCTTTTGGAGTTATAAAAAAAATCTATTTCCATGGTTAAGTGGATGAATTGAATATGTTTGCCTGAAATTATCTTTGTTTATATGTTCTAATATTTTCAAGCTATGTTACGAGATGCATACTATGGATTGTACTATGTATTTTGGCTTTTAAATGTTGCATGCATAAGATTAATGACATCGTGAGTCCATGCCATATGTTACATGCATTCGGGTCCATGTTTTCAAAGGAAAGAGTCAAGTGTGTTTTATCACGACCCTAAATACTAGGAATGAGAAATGCCCTAGTAGAACTCCCTATCTATTCTGGAGCATTTAAAGTCGAGTGGAGACTCCTAGGTCAACGAAGTACAGTCGACGGGCCTTGAAAGGTTCCTATGAAAGGATATGAAGCAAGGTTACACCTAAAGCTAGTGGGTGCGAATTACAGTGAACGCGAAATATGCAAATTGTCGTACATGAATATATTTATGATAAGACATAGTCAGCTTGATCAAGTGGATCATTGGTTGATGTGATAACTAGCAGGGAACACACGGTGCTTAGAAAAGTCGTGGGGTATCCAAACATGTAAATCATATGATATGAACAAAGAATTTGAGCTTCATAATATGATATGACATGCTATGACAAGATGAAATGATATGGTATGGTGAGACTTGGTCTCAATATGTTATGTTATGAACCAATTAAGAGATGGCATGATACGAGTAAGAACCCAAGCTCAAATGATATGAATATGAGTTAAGAGTTTAAAAGATGAAAAGTTCTTTTGAGAAAAGGTCAAGTTGTATAAGTCAAGTTTTTGGTTAAAATACATGTCCATGCATTCATTGTGATTCCCTTTTATATGCTTGTGATATATGTGCTATGTTGACTGTTTACTTGTTGAGATTTCTCAAAATTTAGTTGTTGTAATTTCCACCATCATTTCCCTCCCGAAATGGTAGAAGTTGTGATAGAAATTGATGAAGAAGTGCAAGAGGACCAAGATACTCCAGACCAATTAGTAGGTGCCCACGTTAGCAAGAGCTCATACGAGCCCTCCCTTTCGGATAGGATAGAGAGCATTGATAGGCTCATCTCCGAGGCTTTACGTCTTATAGAGGAGATGAAGAGACTGAGGAATAGGGACAAGGACCGCTTTTTGGAAAAGATGAAAAAGTAGGACTAGGAAAACGCCTTATGGGTTCTTTTGTGAAAACTTTACTACTAAATTGGTCCCATGTTTTGGGGAAATCTTTTGAAACTTAACTATTTTGGAAGTACAAACTGTTAATATATGCTTTTGGGATATTTGCACTATATTGGTACCATGTGCTTGTTATTTTCCCACAGCGTTTTAAGTGGTTAAAAAAAATCGTTGTGAATTTTAGTGTATAATGCTAGATCATTAGGTATATTACATCTTATATGTCATGTACGAGGAGTATGTAGCCTTGTGTTATATGTCCCGAAATGTTCAATCACCGTCAAATCCCAAGCGAGGGCTGGGGGTGCCACATATTGCTATTCCAATGAATGACTAGGATTGTGCCATGTGTCCAACCAAGTGGATTTGGACATTCTACATAGCAGTTTGACAATCGTTTGAACCAGTTACCACGTGGAGCTATCTCAGGTGTTACTATTCACCCAAAGAATTATAAAACTTTTTATTATACCATAAAATCTTAAATAATTATACAAGTCTAACGGTACAATTTTTTTCATGAATTTTGATTCCTAAGTACCTTAATTAAATAAAAATGCACTCTTGGCTACTATTCATTCACGAAACGAGAAACGTGTTATTGTATCGTAGGATCCTATATATTCTAATGAGTCTAGTGGTGCACTTCATTTAGTAAAATTATACCCCAAAGTGCCTTAATTAAATAGAAAGACAACTTTGTTACCATAGTGGATCGAGATCCGACCATGTTGATAGACTAGAACCTAATCGATTGCTCGACTCATGAAATCTTTTTGATATTTCACAAGTCTTCATAATCATCTAAACATACAAAGTCTCAAA
Organism: Carya illinoinensis; assembly: GCF_018687715.1. Lineage (NCBI taxonomy): Eukaryota > Viridiplantae > Streptophyta > Magnoliopsida > Fagales > Juglandaceae > Carya > Carya illinoinensis. The sequence goes on along the minus strand of NC_056761.1, from coordinate 23,798,500 downwards.
ATTTATCTAATTCTAACCAAACACAAAATCCTAATCCCCTCAAACATCTTCACTAGTTTGCTAAGCAAGATCACTCACTTAAACAATGTCCTATGCACACTTAAGCAACCCAATTACAAGTACATTGTGACACCCCCAAACCTTCGCTTAGGATGGAACGGAGACTTAGAGCGTCAAGACGTGCAAATCATGGTTACATGTGTTGATGCCAAAATGAACTAAACACCCCTAATGACTAATAAACCATAAATAGATACTTCCTCGCTCAAGAGGTCTACATAAGTTCAATATAAAGTGGGAGATGGAATCTCCCTAATACAGATACTACATAATCAAATCAACTTTCACATCCATTCTATAGTATATAGAGTCAATGCTATGAATGTTAATATCAAGTCCAGCCTCTTCTCCAAATCGGGCTCATCCTTAGCCATTTGAAACTAATGGTTCATCCTACTACTGATAAGCTGGTCATGATACAACTTCTACCATTCTGTGGAGAATGGTAGTGGGTCCACAAAAGTAAGATTTACTTGAAATCTTAATAACTTAAACAACCAACTTGCACAAGGATAAGATATACATGATTAATGATAAACATAAGATGCAATGCATGATATGCAAAACCACCCATATTTGTCTCTAATAAAGATTCCTCAACATTTTTCAAAAAAAATTTAATGCACATTTTCTTTCAAAACATTTCATGCTTCATTATTTTAAAACATAACATCTTTTCATATTCATTAAAAACATCATCAACATGTGGTGGCAACACGTTTCCTCGTATGCACCGTGAGCACCTGTCGGTCACTGTAACATACTTAAGTTAATACTATGCCATTAGAGCTACGTAGATGATATTCAATGCATTGATCATACTGATATACTCAAGTCATCTGAATTAACCATAGAAAGAGTATTCATTCATAGCTGGACCCACCAGCCTTAGGCACCATATTCATACGACAATATCCTGGAATCCTTTAAAGAGGACCCAATCGATGTTCTTTGACTATTGTTTGTCAACCTTGGAGTTATGACTCCATTTTTACTCACTCCAGAGTGGATAGAAGAGTTCCACTAGGATAATTACCATCCCAACCTTTGGGATCGTGACAAAACATTTTTATGTTATGCTTGTGACAAAAATGTAGTGCATGAAATGTGCTCATTTGATAACATGTAGTATACTCGATGCAAAAATGACATTTTCATAAGGTATGCTGAAATGGTGCAAACTTCACATGTCATATAAGAATATTACCAAATGTTCAATGTATCAAATGATATTTCATGTCAAATGGTATTTATATCATGTGTTTAAGCAATAATAATAAATAAATTATCAAATGGTAAGTTAGAAGCTAACTTAAAAACTTCTCTCATGTTTTAGGAAATTGGTGTAGCTATAATAAAAATTATTCTAAGTTAAGAATTGCATATCAAAGGAAAATGTTCATGATCAAAGAGGTTCAACAATATTTACGAAATTGCCCATACAATTTTCCAAAATTACCACTAAGGTCCTAAACTTTCATTATTAGAAATTTGGCTCCAAATGTCACCAAACTTCACAAACATCATATTTTCAATGTTCTAAATCCATATATGACCTTAGAGTTGCAAGAATCAATCAACCACTATGCCAAATCCATCCAACCCGTAGCATGCAATTTGTGGGCATTTTTGTGATTCCAAGCCTATAACCTCCATGGATGCATGTATGATCAAGTTTCATCAAATAGAAAACCATAAATATGATCTTGGAAACATGTTTATAACTTAATTTCATGCCACACGAGTTTATCCCAACACTTATGCATTCAATAAAACCAAACCATCATAAAACCTTCAAATCGAGTGCATGCTTGATGTTTCGAGCTTCTGTTAGTCAATATGAGGTTTAGAACCCAAATTAATCATGCATTATTACTCTCATCTTGATTAAAAAGCCTTTCTAGATGTTTAAAACTCATGAGTTGGACACTTAGCCAAGATTTCAAAAAAAAAAAAACTTCAACCAAGTGGAAACCGAAACATGCTTGATGATTAACACAAGATATTGGTTTATAAACTTATCATGACATGCTATTTTTCTCAAATTTAAACCTTCAATAAATCTTCCAAGATATTAGTAAAACATATAGGATCATATCAAGACATGTCATGGCTAAAAGTTCATCCCAAAACAATTTATTCAAGCAAGACTCCAAATCTAAACCAAAATACATCTCTTCAAATTAAACCTCATATAACTCAATCAAATCCTCATTCTCATGTCATGATTTAAGGCCTAACAGTCAATCTAACACCCAACAAAAGATAGATTAAGATTTCTTACCCAAACCGTGGCTTTGAAGGCTCTCAAGAACAACTCACTTCAAGAATCTCACACTCAACCACTCAATTTCACCCTTCTCTCATACTAGGAGTACTTTTCTCTCAAGAATGCTAAGAGAATGCTTGAGCGAGGTGTGTGACAAAGTGAGGGGTGAACGGGGATATTTATAGGACTCAATGGGAGGAGTGGGGAGTGAGGGAGTGCATGGTTTGCTGAAATGAAGTGAGTGTGACTGGTGTGTGTTGGGGGTAGGGTGCTTGATTGCATTTTAGGTTTGTCATTGCTTAGTCAGTTGAATAGTGGCCTAAAGCTTCATAATTACACCATGATAAAGTGCTAGAAGGCCTCCATATGTGCATGGCTGCATGAGATTCAGATTTTTGGAACAAAATTCCACAAAGAGATCAAGCCACGATGGTTTTGTTCCTCCAAAACTATCCAATTTTGATCCCCTCTCTTGTCCCATTCTTTTGGTCTGATTTGAGGGCATATTGACCACCATTGAGTGGCCTTCCCAAGTGGGTAAAGGGGTAGGAGTAGTGGTCACTTGATTGGGTTTGAGTAGAAAACGAAAGAAGGGGTTTTGGTTGCACAAGTTTTGGTCAAAGTGATCTTCGTCACCATCCCATTTGCCAATCAATTTGAAGCTCATGGAAAAGGGGATTGGCCAAGATTGTAATGGAGTACTTTGAAGAAATTCATTCATTCATATACTTATATACTTATATTGAGACCATTTCTCTAATTTAGGCATCGGAGTTCCACCGAGCACTCTTTGACACCATCTCTATTCGTTGCAGGTACTATACAGTTGGTGGTGTGAAACACGTCCTTAACAACGGCGTTGTCTGTGGGATCTTTGTAAACTTTAACGTGATTTTCACATGCCAACTACCATGAGATCATAGGCAACCCGAGATCAAGAGATGAATACAACAGAGATGGAAGCTAGGCTGGTAGATATTGAAGAAAAGCTAAAAAAGGCAACAACCTTAGCGGAGTAGTTACGGAAAGAGAACCAAGAGCTACAGAGGCAGCATGCTGCTAAAACACCGGTCAACAACAACTAGACAAAAGGAGATGCGCAAAGTGCAGGCAGGGTCAATGCTGAGGAGCTAGAAAGGAAGATGTTACATGATGAACTGAAGAGCCTCGTGGATAAATATGAGGATATGGCAAGAAAAATGGGAGGATCTTCCTCCATAAAGCAGTTGCTGAACCGGATAGACCTCCCCTACAACGGGGAGGGGATGGCGGTACCACTCCTACCCAAATTCAAAGTCCCTCATATCAATATGTATGACACCTCTAGGGATCCTGTGGATCACTTGGAGAATTTAAAAGCACACATGACGCTCCATGGCTTCCCAGGAGAGGTTGCTTGTTGCGCTTCCCACTGACCATGAAAGGGATAGCACGTGGTTGGTTTGGAACTCTACAGCCAGGATCCATAAATAGCTTCGAAGAGTTAGCCAAACAGTTTTTAACACAATTCATGGTGAGCAAAAGACGCCGCCGACCTACAACCTACCTTCTCACCATCAAGCAAAGAGAATGAGAGAGCTTGAAAGACTACCTAACTCGATTCAGCAAGCAGAAACTAACCAAGATGAAAAGATCACACTCACCACCTTACTGGGAGGTATATGGCCCCAAAGCCCATTCATGACCGAGCTAGCCAGAAAAACCCCCTCGACCTTGAGGGAGTTCATGGATAGGGCTGACAACTATGTTAATATGGAAGACACATTGCAGGCTCTGTTGGAGCCAAGGAAGCTGAAGGTGAAGTCTGAATCCAAAAATACAAGTAGAGACAGGAAAGCTAGGTCCAGTCACCAGGGTGGTGAGCGTGAGAGACACTCCACCCAGCGAGCCTCACCTTGTCCACAACAACATGAACATACAAGAAAAGTAGGGGACCACAAGGAAAGATACACACCCATCCACAAGGGGCCAGTGTTATTGTAAATACCACCAATTGGATACTCATTGGACAAAAGACTATTCAACCATGAAGAAAAGAGTAGCTGAATTGACAAGAACCAAGGAGCTCGAATGAATGTTAGCAAGCCATGTGAAGCCAAGGAGGGAAGAAGGTCGTGGGCGTGAGCCCAAATAGAGTAGAAGCCCAAAGAGACAACTGCAGGATAGGGAACATAAACAAGACACTCCCTGCCAACCAGGTGACCAAGACCAAGCCCCCTTAGGGGAAATTCGTACCATGGTAGGAGGGTTTTCTAGTAGAGTAGTAATGGCATCTAGTAGAAAGGCTCACGCCCGTCAATCAAGATATCACAAAGTGTACTCAGTAGATAAGCCCTTCAAGTACCCCAAACTGGGTACGTCTTCTATTATTTCCTTCAGAGATGAAGACTACGAGGGTATCTTATACCCCCACGATGATGCCTTAGTAGTCACTTTGTTGGTCACGAACTACACTACCAGACAGATCTTGATTGATAACAAGAGTTCCTCTAGCATCCCATTCTGGGATGCCTTCGCTAAGATGGGTATTAGCCCTGGTCAGCTATGCCCATCACCCACCCCTCTGAAGGGATTCTCTGGTGAAGTTATCCAACCTATGGGCACCATCGCATTGCCAGTCAGGATAGGGCAATGAGACAACATGTTTACAATGATGACAGATTTCTTGGTTGTTAAAGCCTCATTGTCGTAAAATGCCATATTGGGGTGCCCAACTTTAAATAATTTGAAGGACGTCACCTCTACCTACAACCTGAAAATGAAGTTTCCAACAAAAGCAGGTGTCGGTGAGGTAGGGGAACAAATCTTGGCGAGAGAATACTACATATGGGAACTCAAGGTGGTGGCGCCATTGGTATTTGTTATGTTAAAACTCAAGCACTAAGCCACAGACTCCACCATTGGTCGTTGCTGGCCAAGACATTGAAGCTAGGGGTGAGAGCAATCTAATGCAAGTGGAGGTAAATGAGCCTTTGGAGCTAGTAACACTCCACTCAAACCGCCCGAACGCTATCACCCACGTAGGAACAAGACTCTCACCTGAGTATAGAGAGGCATTAAAACAATTACTGATTACACAGGGATGTGTTTTCTTAGAGCCATGAAGACATGCCAAGTATTGAAAATGTCGTTATGGAGCACAGGCTATGTGTTGATCCAGCAACAAAGAAAGTGCATCAAAAGAGGAGAGGACCTTTAGCACAGAGAAGTGCACAACCATAGCTGAGGAAATTGATCGTCTTCTAGCGGCGGGATTTATAAGGGAGACCTATTACCTAGAGTGGCTTTCCAACATGGTGTTGGTAAAGAAAGTGAACGGGATGTGAAGGTTGTGCATTGACTTTACAAACCTGAATAAAGCCTATCCCAAGTATAGCTTCCCATTGCCATGAATAGATGTTATTGAAGACGCCACGGTAGCACATCGATTACTAAGCTTTATGGATGCTTATTCAGGAACCAATCAAATCTACATGAATAGGTCAGATGAAGAGAAACGACATTCATTACTGACAAAGATCTTTATTGTTATCAGCTAATGCCCTTCGGGTTGAAAAATGCAGGGGCAACTTACCAAAGGCTAGTCAATTGGATGTTCAAACAGAAAATCGGGAAGACTATGGAGGTGTATGTTGATGACTTATTGGTGAAAAACAAGGAACCCGCCCAGCACCTAGCCGACCTACGAGAGTCTTTTGCTATGCTTCGCAAATACAAGATGAAACCGAATCCATCAAAATGTGCTTTTGGCGTAGATTCAAGGAAGTTCTTTAGGCTTCATAGTCTCTGAGAGGGGTATTGAGGCAAACTCTAAAAAGATTGAGACCATATGGAACGTGAAGCTGCCCAAGAGGATCAATGACTTCCAATGACTGGTAAGCAGAATAGCAACTTTAAACAAGTTTGTTTCAAGATCCACGGACAAATGCCTTTCTTTCTTCAAAGTCTTAAGAAAGGTTCATCCATGGAATGAAGAATGTGATCTCGCTTTCCAAGAACTGAAGTAATACCTCTCTAGCCCAACATTATTGAAGCAGCCTAACCAAGGAGACATATTGTACGTATACTGGGTGGTACCACTATATGTTGTTTCTGCAGTATTAGTGAAAGAAAAGGGTGCTGCCCAAGCGCTAGTATATTATACGAGCCACGCTTTGAGAGGCAACAAAACTAGATACCCACGAATGGAAATGCTAGCATTTGCATTAGTGACAGCCGCCAAAAGATTGAGCCCATATTTTCAAGCACATCCCATGAAGGTGTTAACTAAACACCCACTAGGGAAAATATTGCAGAAGCCCGACGCCTCAGGCAAGTTGGTTTCATGGTTAGTGGAACTCAGTGAATTCGATCTCAAATTCATGCCCAGAAGTGCAGTTACGGGACAAGCTTTGGTGGACTTCATCATCGAGTTCACCGGGTTCCCAGTTGAAGTTCAAGTCGCACCCCACCAACAACCCTAGCAAGTCTTTGTCGACGAATCCGCTTGTTAAATAGGAGGAGGAATAGGGATTTACATTGTCAAAGAAAGCAGGAATGTAATATTTGCTCCTTCTTTCTTCTTCTTTATTTATGAGCCTCGATCTACGTGTTAAACTTCAGTCAACGTGTTGAGCCTCGTTCTACGTGCCGAGCTTCGAGTTACGTGCTGAGCCTTATCCTACATACTGTACCTCAATGGCGTGTTTCGAAAGTTATCCAACGGATTTCAAAGTAAGATAGATATTTTAAAGCTTACGAATATTTTAAATATTATGGAAATATCTATAGGAGATATTTCCAGTATTATTAGATAAGCTTGTTTTTAAAGTAACACAATTATAATATTTTAATGAGCTCTAAAAATATTATAAGTGTGGATAATTACTTAAATTAAATATTTTAGTTGTTTTAAAATATTAAGATGTTTAACTTTACGTTGAAAACTCTTATTTAATTTAAATGATTTTATTCTCTTTGAGTAATTAACGATACTTTATCATTTTAAATAATGATGAAGAAATATTATTTTATAAACTTTAGTTTATAAAATAATATTATATCTTAATTCCTCTCAGTGTTTTATTTAAGTGTTTTATTTTAATAAAACACTTACGCGTTTTCAAATCAGTGTTTAAACTCATCGCTAGATCATTTTGAGGATCCCGAAGTAGATGATTTAGATTAAATACCCAGGCCCCTACCCCTTTCCCTTCACTTTTTCCTTTCTTCTTTTTCTCTCTTATCTTTCCTCTCTCTTTCTCCCATGCACGTCCAACCTGTGCTTTGTTCTTCTCCACCGTGCGTGAGCTTTAGCTCTTCCAGCCGGCACCACCTCCAGCCGCCATGCCCCACCTCCACCTCCGGCATGATCCTTCCCCACCAGCGACCACTACCTCACTGGTGGTGAGCTACACCGACAACCCCATCTCTCTCTTTCTTCCTCCAAGCAAATGGGTTTTACACCCATTTTCTCCTATTTGAGCCACCATACACAGCTGAAATGACCACCAAGCACCACCAATGGCTTCACCACATCATGGGCTTCCTCCCCATGTCTTTATTTTCCTCTAACTCTCTCTCTTTCTCCGATGGGTCTCCACAACTAACCATATGGTTGCACCACCGTACACAGCTACCCACGGTGTTTCACCATCACCACTTGTTTCTCTCATCACCACGACCTTCCCCAACAAATTTCATGGCCAACGAAGTTGTGTACAACTCTCACTCTCCCTCACTCTCCAAGGCCCAAAATTAACTTTTAGTGGCCAATTCGCCGCCGTGAGCCACCGCTTGGCCACCACCTCGCCACCATAGCTCCACCACATCTTCCTCTACCTTTCCATAGCTTCCCATGAAGTTCTATGGCCTTCCTCCACCTCAAGCAAACTCCCACCATTTCGGATTCACTGTTCACGGCATGATGCCACCTACACTGCCACCTTTGACCACCACGAGGCCACCTTGAGCCTTTCCAAGACCACGTCTAGCTATTCTCAAGCCCAAACAGCCACTTTACATGGTGGACAGTCACCGTATGCGGTGTTACCTCCACGTATGACTCCTCCGACACCTTGATCGTGATAGGCAGCGAGCGACGCACGAGTTATCCCGTCAATGGTATAACCCTATATCTCTAGTTATTTACGTTTATATTAGTTGGTTGGTTGGACTGTAGACTGTATAGTTAGTAATTGTGGAGTTCGCTACATAGTTTTGAAGTGTTGGGCTTGATTGTGTAGAATTGTGGACTGTGTTGTGAGTATGGGCATGAGATGGATGTCGTAGTTATGATACGGCGTGAAGTGTGAAGAGAGTACACGTGGAGCATACTCTGTGTAGTATAGCGACGCGCTGTGTGACGTGCACTATAGTGACATGTGGTGTAGAATGAAGAGAGTGCGCGTGGAGCGTACTCCATGTTGTATGGCGATGCACCGTGTGGTGTGCGTTGTGATAATAAGCGTTGTAGCGAAGGGAGTACGAGTGGTGCGTACTCCATGTCATGTAGCGATGCACCGTGAGGTGTGTATCGTAGCGATGGGTGTCATAGTGTGGATGGAAGAGAGTAAGTGTACTCTATGTTATGTCGTGATACACCAGATGGCGTGTCACAAAGGGTTGGATGGCGTAGCAGAGAAGCGTAGAGTGTATGGTGTAGTGTCCCGAAGCAGTGGTGATGTGGCCGTAGTCCAAGGTGACGGGTGTCGCCTTGAGGCTGATTTGTGGCTGAAGGTATGTGTGAAGTGGTGAAAAGGTATCAGAGAGTGTAGCGGAAGCATGATGGGCATCATGCTATAACTCGGGAAATGGTGTCGAGCTGCATAATGTGATAGAGGCACATTTCTGGATGCAGTCCTCTTGTTAAGAGACGGGAACTGTGTAACAGTGTCCCGAAGCAATGGTGATATGGCCTGTAGTCCGGGGTGACAGGTGTCACCTTGTGATTGACTATGGCTAAGAGTATGTGGAAGTGGAGGAAAAGTTTTAGAGCATGCAGCGGAAGCATGATGGGCTTCGTGACGTGACTCGGGATTAGTCTCAAGCTGCGTGATGTGACAAAGGTGCATTTGTGGATGCAGTCCTCTCCTATCAAGTGTTGGGATGAACTTGTACAGGGCCAGGAGGTAGGAAGAGTCCTATCAACCAGGTCGAAGCAAGTTGGTATTGGAGTATAGAACTTGTTTATACAAGCGGGCGTTCATTGGAACTAAGTTGCTCTTACGTGATAAAAAAGGGGATGAGATACAGGTGTCTTTGGCGAGACACGTGTGCCGGATAGGTTTACTATATGTAAAGGGTAATCTGTCCTCAGAATGGTTACATGGTATTTAAGCCCCAAAGTTGGCTTGAATTCATGTATCTTGACTGGATGGGAATGAGGATTTAATATGGGCTAGGATACGTGAAGGTAGTGACGAGTATATCGTCTAAGGTTGGGACGCATGACTTTGTCGATCGGAATCATACGTCGGATTATCGAAATAGAAGAACGAGACGGAGGTCTTAGTGTCTTAACCCTAAGGTGAATCATGAAGGTTCACTTTAAGGAATAAGACCCCGAAGGTTTTAGCATAGTAAATGGCACATAAGAGCCCAGGGATGGACAAAGAGTGTTCCAAGTGAGGCATAGTTCTATTTTTTTAGAATAGTTACTTATGTATTAGATAGATGATAACGTAAGGTTGTGTGTATGCATGTAGGTTGTCATCTGACACGCACACTAATGGATTGCATGGATTGAGTATGGCATGAAGTCCAGGTAAGTATTACGTTCATACTCTTCTAAAGTTTTCTTTATACAAACGAAGCAGAAAATGAAAGCTTTTCTCTAAAAGGAAAATGAAATTTTTCTCCACGAGTACACGTTTTACGAAAGAAAAAGAATGAAACATAAGTTTTCAAGTATAAGTACGTAGCGGTCTTCCTTGGCAACCCCTTTTTACGCACCCAAAGTATGTACGTGTATGCATGTGAATGGATGCTATAAGTAGTACGTATTGTATGTATGCTCACGAAAAGAAATGAAAAGAAGCTTTAAAAGACAAATAAGAACTGTTAAGGACTGTAAGGACTGAAACTAAATGAAAAGAAAACACATAAAACAAATTTTTAAAATAACTCTCTCTCCTTAAAATGATTCTCTCTAAAACAACTTTTTCAAACTCTTCTAAAACACCTTTCTTAAAATGAAAAGAAAGAAAACTATTTTCTCTCTCTTAAAGAAACTTCTTTTAAAACGACTTTTACAAAATAAAAGAAAGAAAACATTTTTTCTTAAGAAAATAACTTTTATGAATCGTAAGAACTGAAGAATCGTAAGAACTGCAAGAAATGTAAGAACTGTAAGGACTTAAATGAAAGAATGGACTATAAAGGAAAGGAAAGGACTGTAAAGGAATGAACGGACTGAATGTATGATATACGAAAATACATAAGGGCCACATGGACTGAAATGGAAATGGTACCAAATGAATGGACTGGACGGGGCAGATTGCAATGCCAGGTAAGTAGTATTGGTAGTGCACCCAGTGCTACACCCTGACGGAATGGATTCCCAACCCGTGGCCACGGGCAGAATCAGGTCCAAAAGACCACTAACCCCAGCACACGGGTGGTAACAGTATGCTATGGCCAATGAAAGTGATAAGAATGAACATATGCATGTTAAGAAGGAATGCATGTATGTATGGATGACGGAATGCATGAATGTATGTAAGTAAGAAAAGATGAACGTATGAATGTATGTATGTATGCATGAATGTATGTAAAAAGACGTATGCATAAACAGACTCTTTAAGAAATGAAGGCAGCGATGCGTGGGGAACTGTTTAAAATAATGAAGCATGTTTTTAAAGAATAACCCCACCTCGCAACATTTTTGAACGAACTAAAAGACGTATGCATGCTATGTAAGATATGTATGTACGGAATGATAACTGCATGACTAAAAATCTATGTTATTATATTTTGACTGTATGAAGTATTGTTTACGAGTCATCGACTCATTTTAATTTTTATGTGTGCCCTCCCAAGGACAAGATGAGAATGACAGGTCAAGACGGGCACAGCCCAAAGGAAAGAGCAAGAAGGCCTAGGCAAGATATTTTATACAATAAACTTTAATTTAATGTTCTCCACTGTAATCTTTTAATTAAGAGATTGAATTTTACTTATAGCATGGAGTCTTTTGTATCCTGGCATGAATGGAAAAAAAAAATTTAAAGGAATTGTAATTCTCGTCGATTTTTACCAAAATCGAACTGAAAAGGTCCCACCACAAGGACGGGTGTTACAAGGAAGGGGCACTATTTTATGGCAATGCTCATATTCAAAACCACCAATAACTAAGCCTACGCCACCAAAGGGGCACAATTAAAGCAATACCTAAGCCAAGTTTGGGAGATCCGCACCCAGCTAACCTACTTTAGCCTGGAACAGATACCAAGAAGTAAACCTCCCATGGGAGGTACAAAGAAATGTGACAGAAATCCCAACAATCGGAATGAAAGTGAGCCAACTAGGGCCATTAGAACCAAAACTGGCCAAGGCAATTTCTAACTACTTAGACTCAGGCAAGCTCCTCGGAGAAAAAGAGGCAATGCGAAAGATCAAGAGAAGCACAGCACGATTTGTCAAGGTAGATGGAATTCTTTTAAAAAAAAAAAGGTTTCGCAGCCCCTTTGCTAATGGGTATCTCGCCGAATGAGGCACAATACATCCTAGTAGAGATACATGAGGGTGTCTAAGGGAACCATTCGGGTGGGAAAGCATGGGCGAGGAATGCCCTCCGGGCAGGCTATTATTGGCCCAACACCGTTAGGGACCCCAAGCAATTTGCAAAGAAGTGCATCAAGTAGATCTATGCCCCCATCCCAAATTGCCCCTGAAGAAGTTATTCTCTATCGCAACTCCATGGTCATTTGCCCAATGGGGAGTTGATTTAGTTGGCAGGAAGGGGGGCATGAAGCATATCATAGTAGCCGTGGATTATTTCACGAAATGGGCTAAGGCAAAACCCCTAGCGACCATGACAACTAAGACCATCACCAAGTTTCTGTGGGAGAACATCATTTGTCAATTTGGGCCCCCTCACAGTATAATATCAGATAATGGGAAGCAGTTCCACTCAGAGCATTACAAGGAATGGTGCAAGGAGCTGGGAATCCAAGCCAAGTATTCATCACCTGGTCACCCACAAGCCAATAGGCAGGCAGAGTCGACAAACAAGTCTTTACTTGGGATTTTAAAGAAGAAGCAAACAGAAAGGAAATGGGAGTGGTTAGAAGAGCTCCCAGAAGTACTATGGGCATACAAGACAACAGTAAAGACCCCCACAAGCAAGACACCATTCGCGTTGGCTTTCAAAAGCAAAGTAGTCGATTCAATGGAAGTCAGTTTACAAACCAAACCCACCACTTTTGTCAAACAGAGAACAACAAAACAATAGAGGAGCACCTTGACCTCCTCAAAGAGAAAAAAGAAGAAGCCGAGATACAAAATGTCCTCTAAGAAAGAATGACAAAACACTACTTCAATAAGCAGGTCAAGCCCATATCCTTCAAAGTTGGTGACCTGGTCCTCAAAGAAATGGGAGTGACAATGCAAGATGAAGGAAAGCTTAGGCCATGCTGGGAAAAGTCGCATATAGTGATAGCCAACCACCGACCGAGGTCATACCGCCTCAAGGACAACCAAGGAAAGGAGTTGCAGCACCCTTAGAACACTGAGCATTTGAAGAAATTCTACCCTTGATTTTTTTTCTTTCCTATGTATTCAACAAAGATAGATCAATAAAGGCGAGTGGTTGTCTAGTTTGCATGCCCACGGCTCCTATACTTAGTCACCAAAGTCAAGTCAAAGACTCGCGGTGCAACGAAAAGGGTGTGGAGGTCAAAAGACTCCACGACTCCTATACATAGTCACCAAAGTCAAGTCCAAAGACTTGTGGTGCAGCCAAAAGGGCGTGGAGGTTAAAAGACCCCACGACTCTTATACTTAGTCACCAAAGTCAAGTCCAAAAACTTACTGTGCAGCCAAAAGGGCGTGAAGGTCAAAAGACCCCATGACTCCTATACTTAGTCACCAAAGTCAAGTCAAATACTCACGATGTAAAGAAAAGAGCGTGGAGGTTGAAAGACTCCACTACCCCTATACTTAGTCACCAAAGTTGAGTCAAAGACTCGAGGTGCAACAAAAATGGCATGGAGGTCGAAAGACCCCATGACCCCTGATTAAGTTGAATTATTGCATATTTCATACATTTAGAACCAACATGTTTTAATCATTTCATGATATTACTATTGGTTTTAGATGAAAAAATAGTTAATAGGCATAAATCCGAGTTGTGATTTAAATTGATTAATATCATGATTTATGTTTAATTTTACGACCTATGATTTAATTGAATAATATTTCCTCACATGCACAACACATTTATGATATTTCTTTCCTTTTTTTTTTTTTTACTGTGTGTTATTTTCAGGCTTTTAAATAAATAAGATTCTCATGATGAGCTACTTCCGTGGGAGAAACATTGTTGAGCGGAACTACATGCACGCGTTACTTTTCTTTTCAACAGCTGAAAGTATGGAGCACACGAAGGAATGACATTTTCAATGCTGCAAAGAAATAAAAACAAGTCAAAAAGGGAATGGCAAGAGGACACGCAAATCATGGAAACCAATTGTAAATGTTGAGTGGAGACAGCAAGTAGATGAGCACATGAGCTACATTACGAAAACACATTTCTTTTATTTAAAGTTGTTGGGAAATGAAGCACATATTGACAAAAAGAAAAAGTATTAAATGATTTATGTGGAAAGCATGAAAGGAATCATATGGAGGGCCTTTTTGCTAGGCTCTTTGGCAAGACCCATACAAATAAAGCAAATATTCATTGGTTAAAAACCTTCAGTAGGCTTTTGGAGTAGGACAGCTTTAGAGAAGAGTAAGTAGCGACAGGAGTAGGGGGCAGCTGCTCTGCAGAAGCTCAAGCCTCCTTTTCCATTTTTATGTTTAACATGCAGTGAATTAATAAAGGCAACACAGTTGGCTTGTTTTTATGGAGGGACACTGATGTTGCAGGAACGAGAAGAGGACTTACCAAAAGTTAGTCCCCAAAGTCGTGGGGTTGAGTTCAAAGACTTGCGGTGCAGCCAAAAAGGCCTGGAGGTCAAAAGACCCCACGACTCCTATACTTATTCATTAAAGTCGAGTCAAAAACTCGCAGTGCAATGAAAAGGGCGTGGAGGTCGAAAGACCCCACAACCCCTGTAACACTCCAATGGAAAGCTCAAACCACATGGTCTATACTCCAAAAGGACTAGTCAATGATATAATTGGAGCCCCATTGGAACCTTATAAAGAGCAAGAACTTTTCCTTCCCAAACAATATGGGATCTCATACACCACCAACCCTTATTCTTATCATATGAGGTATCACAATCTACCCCCCTTAAATTCCCGACGTTCTCGTCGGGCCTATCTATTACAGGTGGCATGACTCAAGTCCCACATTTCTGATTGTGATAGACTATGATACTATTTGTAACACCCCAATGGAAGGCCCAAACCACATGGCCTATACTCTAAAAAGACTAGTTAATAATACAATTAGAGCTCCATTGGAACCTTATAAAGAGCAAGAACTTTTCCTTCCCAAGCAATATGGTATTCCATACACCACATACCCTTATCTTTATCATATGGGGTATCACAACCCCTATACCTAGTCACCAAAGTCAATTCAAGGACTAGCGGTGCAGTGAAAAGGGCGTGGAGGTCAAAAGGTCCCACGACTCCTATTATTAATCACCAAAGTCAAGTCAAAGACTTGTGGTGTAGCGAAAATGGCGTGACAGTCAAAAGACCACACGACCCCCATACTTAGTCACCAAATTCGAGTCTAAAAACTTGTGGTGCAGCCAACAAGGTGTGAAGGTCAAAAGACCCCATGACTCCTATACTTAACCACCAAGTTGAGTCAAAAACTCGCAGTGTAGCGAAAAGGGCGTGAAGGTCAAAAGACCACACAGCTCCTACACTTAGCCACCAAAGTCGAGTCCAAAGACTTGCAGTGCAACCAAAGGGGCATAGAGGTCAAAAGACTCCACAACTCTTGTACGTAGCCACTAAAATCGAGTCCAAAGACTCACGATGTAGCTAAAAGGGTGTGGAGGTCAAAAGACCCCACGACCCTATACTTAAAAAGGCGGTGTACATACAAAGTATGGTTTAAATCAAGCATGAAGATCATACATTCAACAACAACAACAAAAAAGCAATGCATCATCAGCAAAATATTACAACACAGCATTGCCAAATTTTCCATCACGTCTCCAAAAGAATATTACAATGGTCTTAGTTACAAAGTTCAAGGCATTTCTACAATTCAAAACAAGCATCAACAATAAAAGCTAAGAAAAATCTTCAGGAATGAGGAGTGGGCGAAGGCTTGAAAGGTTTCAGGCATGGTTCTTCACCCCAAGGAGTTGGTAAACTGAACTGTAGCCTCACTGATCTTGAACTGCTTGAGGTTTAAACTTTTCAAGTCAGTTTGAGGATGGGAAAACATATAAGCACGCAGGCAAGCCACACCAGCCCCATGCCCATACCCAAAGGCTCAATCCCTCACACTCCTAGTAGAGGCCAATTGTGGATGCAAACGAACCAACTCGCCCCTCATAGCAATCAACTCGGCTTCCAACTCTAATAGCCACTTTTTCTACTCCACCTTCTTATCAAGATGTAGCATGGCCTATTCATCTTATCTTGATTGGCATTTGCATCCTTTCAACTCCTCCTATAGGTAGCAAACCTCTTACACAGGTCTTCATAAGACGCATCCTTCTCCAACAGTTGGAGGCTAAATTCCCTCCGAGCTGCCTCATGCGATGCCTTGGCCTCTAAAAACTCGAGGGAGAGTTGCTTGCAGTTTTCTTCAACAGCAGCTAATTGATTAAGTTGAATTATTGCATATTTTATATCTAAAACCAATATATTTTAACTACTTCATTGACATTTATATTGGTTTTAGATAGAAAAATTGTTAAGAAGTATAAATCTGAGTTGTGATTCAAATTGGTTAATATCATGGTTTATATTTAATTTTATAACCTATGATTTAATTAGGAAATATTTTCTCAAATGCACAACACATTTTTTATATTCCATTTTTCTCTTTAGACTATTTTTGATTTTCTATTTGTTTCATGCTATTTCTTTTCCTACTTTTTATTTTTACTGCTTTTAAATAAGGTGCTTCTATCAGCGTTTACAAGATATTAATACTCTAATTTGAAATGGTGGGATAAAGATTAAAGTTGGTAGCATTGGCTGGCAGGGGAACCACATGTAACGTGGGCTTTTTCAATGGCTTGTAACGTATAAACATGTGAACATGCATGAAAGAAAGAAAATCACATGCATAAAAGATGTGGGACCCATGTATAGAATAAAGAAAAGAAATGGAACACATGTGGACAAGAAAAAAAGAAAGGCATTAGATTATTTATGCAAAAAGAAATCAAGCACACAGAAGGAACCACACGGAAGCTTTTTGGCTTGACTCTTCAATGGGACTAGGCTTGCAACCCGTGAACCAAAAGTCGGTTCTATGCATGTCGGATCCGACCCAGTAGCCCAAAGCGTGCCAACCCGACCCGACCCGTTCGTACATACCCGATTGTACGGATGGATCGTTTTTTTTTTTTTTCCTGGGCTCTGTTTTCATGAAATTCTGCAATTCTGCACACTTTGGTTTCTTTTCCATACAAATCAATATCATTTCATTACTAAGAAGTGAGCAAAACACTAGTACAAAACTATTAAGAGAAAAACTGCAAAATAAAGATCTTTTTGTATACAATTGCTGTTAAAACCATTAAAATCTCAACCAAACTATTAAAACCAATTCCATAATTTGTTGAGAAGGCAGCAACAAAATTCCCCTACATCACATAGAATTCGAAACCTCCACTCATCCTTGGGTTTCCAAAGCTACTACCTACATTCCATTTTAATCCACCATTTTGCAAGTGAATTTACAAATCCAATATCAAAGGTTTAGAAACTAACATTAGGGAAAATCAAATCAGAATTTTTAATTCATGCAAATCATATAAAAATGAGTGAAAATGAAAAACATACCGTTCATGCATACCATAAGCCTTGAGTTACTCCTCAATCTCATCATCATAAGCAAAGCTTGATTTTGGACCAAACTCTAAAAAAACACATGATGATTATTAAAATGATATAAAAATAAACATTACGAAAAAGTTTAATAAATATGTAAATAAGAAATAAATTCATTACCCAATTCCGCCTCAAAGCTTTCAATATTATCCAAGGAGGCACAAAGATCAATGGGTATTGGATCCTTCAACCAATTTTGTGTACAAACAAGTGCCTCGACTGTTCTTGGAGATATGAACTACGAAATGGGTCAAGCACAAGACCCGCTGCACTAAAGGCTGACTTAGAAGAACCTATAGAAACAGGAATGGTCATTACATCCTGTGCAACTCTTGCCAAAATAGGATATTTTACTTCATTAATCTTCCACCAATCCAAAATATCAAAATTAGGAGCTCGTGCCTCACAACCATGTTCTAAGTACTGATCGATCTCTAATTTGTTCATCAAATTAGACTCAATAATTTCTTGCTCATACTCAATGCAAAAACTCTGTTGAGAATCAGAATAAATCATAGTAGGATCAACTGAGGAAGGAGGCTCCGAGTAAGAAACTCCACTTGAACTCCCATACACAATACTATACTCCCAGTAAATGTCCATCATCAAGTGTTTCACTATTGCAATCATTTCTTCAACTAAATTACCACCAGATATCTTTTTAAACCAAAATTGCAAAAGACTAAATTTGCATCTTGGATCAAGAACAACAGCAATAAATATCATCAAGTTAGTCTTTTCAATTGATCCCCAATATTTGTCATACTTAATCTTCATATTTTCCGCCATACATTTCAACACTGCATCATTACTTTGACTCATTTTTTACAAATGTGATTGTATGCCACAAAGCTCCTGGAAATATGCATTAGATGTGACATACAAAGAGCCAGAAAGTCTCACAGTAGCATCATAAAAATCTTCAAAAACTTTATCAATACTCTAACGCTCTCCCAATCATTAGAGTTAGGGGGGCCCAAGTTCACACTAGGACAATAACCAACAAAAGAATCATCATCCTTCTCCAATCGAAAAAAATGTTTTTTATATGTTTCTGCAACTTCTAGCATTAGATAAGTCGAATTCCATCTCGTAGAAACATCAAGGCATACCAATTTTGTACAATCAATTTTCTCCTTCTCTATACACTTTTTGAATTTCTCCATTCTTGCAGGAGATGATCTAACATACCTAACTGCATTGCGCACCCTTGTGATTGAATCATCACAATCTCTTAGCCCATCATTCACAATGAGGTTTATTATATGGGCACAACACCTAATGTGAATATACTTCCCTTCAAACAAATGACCTCCTACAAACTTTCTCAAATACTCAATGCATGGCAACATCATTTGAGGAAGCATTGTCAACTGTAACAGTAAAGATTTTTTCAATGCCCCAATCTTGTAGACATGAATCTACACACTTTCCAATAGTTTCCCCTTTGTGATTAGGGATCATACAAAAGTTTAGAATTCTTTTGTGTAGTTTCCAATTAGAGTCGATAAAGTGTGAAGTAAGACACATATAATTTAAGTTTTGAATTGATGTCCATGTGTCAGTGGTTAAACTAACCCGCCCAACCGTCTTAAAAATTTTCCTTAACTTCTTCTCCTTCTCCATTTTAAACAATTTAATACAGTCTCTCGCTGCAATGGTTCGAGACGGCACTTGAAACCTTGGTTCAAGAGATCTACATACCTTCCTAAATCCCTAAGCTTCTACTATCCTAAATGGAAGCTCATCACAAATGATCATTTCAGCAATTGCTATTCGTACAGTTTTCGAATCAAACTTATGTGCATTTGCCGAGTTACTAACATCACTATCTCCAACTCCCTCAAGAGGCCCATCACGATTCATATTCTGTTGATCCGTAAGTCTGATTCTATGAGGATGTTGCTTACAAATACCAAGATGCTGCAGCATACTTGATGTACCATGTCTTTTGGGATGACAAGAGTAAATCTTGTGACAATAATTACACTCCGCTTTTGGATCATTTAAAGGACATCCATCTATTTTAGTGAAATGGTCCCACACTATTGAGGGGTCCTTATTTGCCCTCCTTTTACGAGGAGGGAGACTTGTGTCACTAGACAAGTTAATATTTGATGCCTTTTGTGATCGGTTATCCAAAGGAGTAGCCGTCTCATTATCTCTTAAATTGGTATGAGCGTCACTTTCGAAGCAATCCATATATGAACTGACATATAATATTAGATACAAAAATCAAGATATTAGTAATGCATAGATGCATCCAACCACACACAAATATTTTTTTTGATAGGTACACACACAAATATAAAACTAGTACAAGGGTAGATGCTTGAATAATTTTCTAAAAGGTTGATTAACTACTAGAGATTTGCTGCCTTCACTCTAATTATTAACTTAATGGTGACCTAGATGTAACTAAAAAAAACCAGTCAACAGAAGCTAGTTGAAGAATTGAAAGTAAAAGAGACCTTAAAGATCTGAAAATAATGATACTAAACACAAAGACAGGGCATAAAAAACTTGTTAACAAATAAAAAATATTTCAAAATGAGATTAATGTGCTAAAAATATTTTAAAGGACAATGTTAAATTAATAGAGCCTTGATTAGAAGAATTTAGATGTTGCAGAAATCCAAACAGTTCACTGGGCTTTTTTATGTGGGCTCTTGTTTAATGAATTGGGTAACACAGCCGAGTGGACCTATTCTAATAATATTGGGGGAGCCTATTTCAATGGGCTGATTCCCAATATTGAAGACCACTATTCCATGAGCAGAGACAACAAGATATAATCGACCCTAAATCCATTCTGCCTCTTACTATTAAACCTGCATATTCTTCCTATCCGTCAGCCACCAATTGAAAGTTAAACTACAATCTGAAACCTCAACTAACTTTATTGACCCACTTTCCACTAACTTTATCAGAACTTATGCCGTTGAAGTAAGGGAGCATAAAATGATAGTTTTATAAAATAGTCAGAACTCCATATTGTTTGGACCATTTGGAAAGAAAGGAGAACATTAACCAAACATCACAGTAACTGTAAACCATTTCAAAAGCATCTTTCAGCTTTTGAAAAACTCTAAACATCACACTAAAAAAAATGACCACAATCCTTCATCCAACATAATTCCAAGCAATGGCCATGTCAATCAATTGGATTAAGTGCGTGTGCAGAAAACTTAGAATCCCTGCCGGAACAAGTCAAAGAAAAATCAAATTAAATCAATAGAATCCAGGAAACCAGACCATAATGAACCCAACCAGAATGCAGAAAACTTGTATATCAACACAGTATACAGAATTGAGTACCCTTGCTTATTGGTACTTACCAAAAACCAATTTTCTGTCATTCAAGCATTTTTTTCCCACTTTGTCAGGGCACTAGTTAAGACAATGTAAATAAAAATAAAATAATCCACACAAACCAGAAAACAGGTATTTCACAAATTCTACAAGTGAGAAAGATGATGAGGGAAGGGGCTTATGGTTTTCCCCAGATAATTAGTGGCTAACTCTGCAAATGTAGACCGCAAGCCCATTGGCCTCTCATGGATCAAAAGCATGAATTAATGAATAAACATGAGTACAGAGCATCACCATCGCCCACTTCAATAACTCCAACCAAAACCCAGCACAAAATCAAAACCCACATCAACCAAACACTCATCTTGAAGAGAAATACAAGCATCGTTCATCCTCTAAACAAAACCCAGCACAAAATCACAAAGATAAATCACATTTTCAGTTTCAGTTTTGGGGGAAATAAGTTAAATGGAGGGACTCACTGGGTTGAACGGTGAATGAGAACGGTGAAGACGAAGGCGACGACGAACGGCGATGCCCAACAATGACAACGAACGGCGATGCCCAGGTGCACTGGTGGCTAGGGTTTGTGAAAACTGAAATGAGAAGAGGTCTGCCAAGTTCAAAATGAAATACACGGTATCGGTTTCGACCGATTGTTACTTGCTTCAACCCGCAAGTGACGTGGATCCGAAGAACCCAAATTTTGTCGGGTGGGCTCAAGCCAGTTCTTGCGGGACGGATCGGCCCACTAGATTTTATGCATAGGCCTAAATGGGACCACGCAAAGCAGCATAAGGGTATTGATGGATTTGTGGACGCACGCGGGAAGCAACGCATTAGCCTTTTCTCAAATTGCTTTCTTGCTTCTAAACGTGGACCCCACATTGCAATTATTGGTCTGGGGTATTTTGGTTTTGATAGAACAGCAGGAGGAAAAGCAATTCTTGGCTTTTCCCTCAAAAAGTACTCACGCAACACATCCCTTGCTTTTGAACAGAGTTGGACACATGGGAATTTCTTTCCCATCCTGCTTTTGATCCTTTGGACTCAAGAACTTCTTCCTTACAGCCATACATCTTAAACGTTGCACCAAATCCATTTCACACGGAGCACACTTCACGCTATCATGCACCAAACACACCTTACAAAAAGCAACTCTACACCCTGCACTTATGGCTAGATTTTTACATTTCCTTTCTTGAATCCAAGACTTGTGGCTAGATTCAAGTTCTTATTTTCTTGCATTTTCATTCAAGTTGTTCTCATTTCAACCTAATTCTTTTTTAGTACATTACTTGTAGTAATTGTTAGTGTGTTGTTCTTATTTTTCTTCTCGGTAGTTTCTTGTTTTTCCAGCAGCATTCATCTATACGAAAATCACTTCAGATTAAATTCATGCGTTGTTGAGTTGTTTGGAGTTGCACTTTGGATTGTACTCATTGATGTTGAATGATTGTAAGTAGTGTAAAATTTTTCTGGGTTAGATTGAACTCTTGGGAATGAGAAATAGTGGGTTTCATATTTGAACACATGGTGTTTGATGAAATGTCCCTTAGAATGTAATCTTCGCAATCTTTCGTTTATTTCTTGGTAACATTGGATTAGATGACGTTGATGAATGTGGTTTAGTTTCTTAAGCGAGGATAACCAAAATTTATTCCATGCACATTCACGAATCCATTTAATGAACAGAAGTGATTGAAGTAGCGTCTAGGTGCATTGGAGCAAAAATTATTGGATGCGAGCTAAATATTTCTTATTCCCCACTCGTGTTTGACATGTTATTTTCTGCACTTTTTTGCATATCCTTTAGCATTCATTCACAATCTCATACAAACGGAAACAAAGGCATTTTTAACAATGTCCAAAAAGAAACGATTCTCATTGTGAATACCATTGTAGATAGCTTTAGGTAATAACTTTCTTTTATTTTTGATAGTGGATGAATTTGCAATCTAGACTAATCATTCCTTGAGGAAATAACTTAGAGACTTCTCTAATACTACTTGACAACTCTTATACTTGGGAGTAATTCTTAAAACACTTTATAGAGAGATTCACTAATGCCTAAACAAGCTCAGAGCACTGTTGCTCGGTGGAGGCCAATCGCTGCTGGGAAGACTCCAGTTCCCCCCCCCCCCCCTCCCAATGCCATGTAGCTAGGCTCGAGCTAAGTCATGCTCAGACTCTGCCAATTGCAGAGCAAAGCTTTGCTTGCCATTAAGGGATCCAACACCAAGCAACTCTACTTGAAGCTTAGACACCTCATCATAGAGGATATCAAGGTCGTCCTTCAGAGAATGAATATGCCCATCAACTTGCTCGAGGTAAGATTCTACCTCGATTTTCTCAACTAGTAGCCAAGAAATCTCTTGTTTGGCATAGAAGGCAAACATTTGCCTTTGGCAAACCTCAAACTTCAAATTGGCGCAGTCACTAACAATCTAGGCTGCCAAGTTCTCCATGCCCTACAAAGCACAATCTAAGGAATACACATACATGTAAAAGGGGAAAAATAGTAACAACTTAGTTAGCAATGTTGTACCAGAGTCAAAAAGTCCTTTAAGCAGCATGACATCTCCTTCACACCACTGTCCGAGGAGAGGAACTCAAGTGAGAGGGTCCCTGGGACTTTTTCCCTATCTTGATGACCCTCCACATGAACCCCTTCACAGGAGATGTGTCAATGGCATGGAAGAGGTGGCAGTGACCTCTATCTCTAGCACAAAAGAGTAGGCAGTGATCTCTATCTCTGGCATAGAATAGGTGGCAGCAATCTCCACTTCTAGCATAGGGGTGCTTTGGACTAGAGTGGCATCGGGGCTTCCCTCGTCTCTATTCTCATCTTTTCATCCCCTCCTACAGCTTGATCTTCCCTTGATGACCCACCCCCCTCCCTAGGGGTTTAGGGTTCCACATCACAGCCAAAAGAGGAGGAGGAGAGAGGGGTGATGGAGACCCTTTCATTGTCTATGGGTAAGCAGTCACGGGCAAGGAGCTTGGGCTTAAACCTTGGTCACCGCCAACAATAATGGTCGTCGCCTCAAAGGTCACGACCCCAGCCACGCCCATGGAGAAGGCATCAAATATTTCAGATGTGGAGTTGCAGCCACTTAGTGTGGAGACAAGAAGAGAGGGAAACTCAAAGGGTGGAGTACCCATCGAGTTCCACCCCTTGGCAGGCATCTCGAAGTCAAAGTCCGTGGCCAAATCAACAAGGGCTTGGCCCATATGCCCATCAAGATCATCTAGCCTAGGAGATGCAAGCAGCTACGGGTGTAACCGGTCCGGTTCGGTCCGATTTTTGATAAAATTTAGGACCGAACCGGTATATACCGGTTTTGCATTTTTCAAAACCGATTACACACCGGTTACCCTCCTAAACCAGTACTCCGGTTTTACCAATTTCCGGTCTGGTTCGGTCCAGTTTTACCAGTTTTAATATACTATATTATATATTATATAATATAGTATATTATAGTATATAATACAATAGTAATAATATATTGTAGTATATTATAATATATATTATAATTGTATTATAGACTATAATGATATATTATAATATATAATATAATGATATATTATAGTATATTATATTATATTATATAGTGATATAGTATTAGTATAACTATTAATATACACTATATAATATTAGTATAACTATTAATACAATAAGCAAAATGATATAAGATTTTAAAATTTAATATTATATTAATTAGTAATTTATCATATAATACAAAACTATTTTATATATAGTTATATATTATATATAAATATAATATACAAAATTAAAAATTAAAATATATATATAAATCGGTCCAGTCCAGTTTTAGAAAAAGAAAAATTGAAACCGGACCAATTTTGAACGGTTTTACTGGTACCGGACCGAACCAACCTCGGGACCGGACCGATGCCATCGGTTTGATTTGGTCCGGTCCGGTTTAACGGTTTATCAGTTTTTTTTTACACCCCTACAAGCAGCGATATGGGCATTGGAGATGCAGACATCATCACCCCCTTAACAGAAGGTGTTTCCCTTTCCAAATCAGGCTCAACGCCATAATTAATGGCCCTATCTGGCCCTGCGTCAACAGTCGTGCCCTCAACATCTTCAATTGGGCGGCTGGTATGTGCCTCGCCCTCCATATCTCAAAGGCGCTTCTTAGGAGTCTCAAAAGAAGGCGGGGAAGCTGGCCTTTTTTTGGAAGAGGCATTTTTCATAGCTATTAATTTACACCCCTTTACATGGGAGTGGTCAGGTACAACGAGAAACCTATCAATATTAGCGGGGGATAACAACTTCTTTGTCCACAGGGCACCATCTTTGCCATCGTTGCCATCGTTTTCTTAGCCCAATTAAGGACTGCATCAATGTGTTCATGTTCATGACCGGTGAGGTCAATAAGGATCTTTTTGTTGTTGGCAAGCTTTCCCCAATTAGCCCAAATGGGAAAATCCAAAATATCCTTCTCAAAGGTTAGGGATTCACAGCCATTCTCAAAGAGAAAGAAAAACTTATTTTGCCAAGTCTTGGCATTCGAATAGCATGTTCAAAGCAGCCAAGTGTTGAGAACGAACAAGAAAGCTGCAAATGTTACCTAGTAGTCAGCTCAAAGAGTAGAAAGAGAAGAACTCGTGAGCAATCAGATCTGGGCATCTCTCCCCCAAGGGTTCTAGAACCATGTGGAACACCATGTAGGAGCTTAAGAGTACACACCAGGCATACAAATGAAGTTGGGCGAGGGATATTTAGAGAAAATCAAGAACACTGCGGACAAGGCAACAAAATGGGAGGCACAAGCCATGCATCAGGGCACAAGGTATAAGGGAAACTCTCCTTAAGAAACCTTCCTCATCCACAAATCTGTCAGAGGGGATGACTAGTTCCATAGAATCGGAAATACAGCATGAAATCCTCAACTTTGTCAACTCCCAGGCAGAGATGGTGGAATGCCAAGTAAACCCCTCAAAGGAAAAGGGAGTCTAGCCCTCAGAGGATTCAGCCATAGAATGGGTTGAAACCCTAGAAGGGGTTTGCACAAGAGATTGATGAGAGTACCAAAGAGCCACAATGAGCCATTTGAAGTTCAATTTCTAGAAAACAAACTCGAAAATGTGAGGAAGCATGAGTTTTTGAAGGCTTTAGAAAATGGGATGTAGAGTGGAAATGGAAGAACTCAAAAATTAAAGGTGACCCAAGGGAATGGGAGAGGTAGCTAAAAGAAGGCAATGATGAGGGATCATTGGGAAGGTGAATGGGTACCTATGCGCCGTCGGTTATCATTCTTGAAAATAAGGAGAAAAAGCACATGAACAATTACAGACGTGTGTCATGTCTTGGACGTGCAAGGAATTCATTGTTTACGCAAGCTCATACCCTAGTTATGCTAAACCCTTAGCGGGTTAAGATCCTTGGGGTCGCCACCTATCCAAAGCTAGCAGGGTAGAGGGGGAAGCATGAGATATTTAATTTTTCACATGTTGGCACGAATAAAATTAGTAGGATAACTGGAAGGGATATTTGGTACCCACATACTAATAAGCCTAGTGTAGTGAAAGCCCAATGGCCAAGTGCATGACCAAGGATGGGTCTTATTGATATACATTGTGGATAATAGATAACGCATCCGACTGAACAAGAAGTTGATCACTCAATTAATACGGAGGGTCTTTGGGATATACTCGGGAGGTTGGTCATCATCATTGTAACAGCCCGCTAGAAATTCAATGGTGGAATTTCTATAGACTTTAGGAATCAACTAATCGCAAAGGTTTTAGTCTATCAACATATTCAGTGTTATCACTCACTATGGTGCCAAAAATAAGATTTTAATTGTTTGAGATAGTTAGAAGTGTCAGAATAAGTTATGGTCTGTGCTACTAGACTCAATTGATTATTTAAGATTTTATGGTGCAATAGCCAATTTTCATATTATCACTCACTATGGTGCCAGAAATGCGATTTTAATTGTTTGGGATAGTTATAAGTG
Source organism: Carya illinoinensis (assembly GCF_018687715.1). Lineage (NCBI taxonomy): Eukaryota > Viridiplantae > Streptophyta > Magnoliopsida > Fagales > Juglandaceae > Carya > Carya illinoinensis. Next base: position 23,771,683 of record NC_056761.1, on the reverse strand, counting down.
TCAGAATAAGTTATGGTCTGTACTACCAGACTCAGTTGATTATTTAAGATTTTATGGTGCAATAGCCCCTTTTCATAACTTCAAACGAAATGATTGTTCAAAACTGTGAATTTAATTTTTAGGGGTACTTCGGGGTTGAGTTTTGGTAAACGATTTTCATTGTAGGTTAATATGAATATTTAGAATTTTTCAGTACTAAGTTTATTATGTATTTTTTTGAGTAAATAGTAACCTCGATAAGCGTACTAAGTGCAGTGTTTTCAAAATCACAGTGTGGAATGTCCAAATTAGGTTAGAGAAGTTTTATTTAGACACTTGGCAAGATCTTAGCCACACATATTGAATAGTATTAGACACTTGGAACAAAGAAGAACCATTAGATGGATTTGTGAAGGAAATCCAGGTGTGCGATTATGCCACTTAAGCAAAATGTTTTCATCTGATCAACTAAATTAAGCCAGATCAAAGAGATTTTCAACCCTAGTGAAACCCTAAATGGTTGAAATCCAATTGAAACCTCAAAACCTTGGTTGAAACCAAAACCCTAAACAGTTTCCCCAAACCCTAAAGTTGGCCTTCAAACCCTTTTTAATCCAATTTCTAGCATTGTGTTTAATCACTTGATTAAATCACTTCCACATGCTATTAATTTCTCAAATCATTTTTATGACATCATTATCCAACCTTTTAAACCTTTGAAAATTGATTGGGCCAAAAAAATTTGGATTTGGGATTGACAGTATCTCAAACCCTAACCAAACCCCCTTTAAACTCCAAATTAAAGCCCACTTGGTTGAGGCCCACGAATTTGGCCACCTTGGCAAAAAGTCTTGAAGAAGTTTACTCCCTCACATGGAAGACCATCCACTGCCCTTGGCTGCACCCAATAGTGCCTTGATGAGATGGAGAAACCCACCCCATCAACCTGCATACCTCACAGCTTCTGCAGGCAGTCATTTCCCCTCACTATTCTTCACTTTTTGTCACATAGCCACCTCAAATCAAGGTTCATTCAAGCCCATATCTTCCCCTTATATAAGTATAGATTCATGCAAAACACACTTCTTTCCCTTTAATCACTTCTTCATCCTATTCTTAGAGAGAAACCCAAGAGAGCTCTCTAGGGCAGATTTCTGGGTCTTTTTGCATGGAGATTTTTTATGCCTTGTAAGTATTTTCATATGATGAATCCTTATAAAAGCTGTTTATCTTTGAGCATAGTTTCCATAGATATATTATTCATATCATTCCATGATCATTTAGTTGGTCAAAAGTATTTTTAACCATGGAAAGGTCATTCTGGGCGTGAAACTGGAGAGTATGTTATGTTTTGGAGCTTTTGACCAAGCTAATGGACATATCTTGGTCTGAAAATTTTATGTAGTCTTTTTGGCATATTTTTATGAGTTTCCATTGAGGTTTTGTTGCATGAACAAAGTTTTTGATGATAGATTTTGATCTAGAAACTTGAAAACTGGAAGTGGAAAAATAGTTTTTATTCGGAAAAAGTTTGAATATTTCAAGGTTTGATCTTACTCTAAAGGCTTTGATATTTTTATATGATGATACTAAGTCTCTTATTTTCATGTTAGGATGTCATTTTGAAGATATTTAGTATTGGTTTCAAGGATATGATTTTTCTATACAAGAGAATTTCGGTTAGGCCTAAGATTTGATGTTTTTGGATTAGATCCATGTTTTATTTTATTTTTAGCCATGTGATTTTAAGTTTGATGGTTGGATATTATTTAGGACATATTTTTAAACCATGTGATGCTTTATTTCCAAGATCTCACCTTCTTGAGCCATTGATTAAGTGATTTATCAAAACTAGTTGAGGAAAAAGTTTCTATTTTTGGACTAAGTGTAAAACCAAAAACTCCAAGTGTTATTTTGTGATTTTTGTGAATTTAGTTTGATGATTTAAAGCATGGTTGATTTTAGGATTATGTTATGAATATGTTAGAAGTAAGATTTGATTTTTCAGAATTCTTAGAAACGTTTTGATTTAGGGTCAAAGCTTGTGATTCAAGTGTTTGGATCTTTTTACAAAAGGTTTGGTGTTGATTATTAGCTTTTTCTAAATCTATGTTTTAAGTATGGTTTTAAACTTAGGATAGGAAGATCCTTGTTGCAAAATTTTGGTTTAAGCATGACTTCTGAAGTTGGAAGGAATTGCAACAAAAATCAAGAGAAATGGTCTATGGATGTTTCAGCCATAGTGTGTTTTCCTTAGTTGTAATTTGTTTTAAATTTTTCTGAGTTGATATTTGAGTTTAGGACAAAATTTACATAAGGAATGTAAATTTTGAAAATTTTTGGAGTTAGGATGTGGAATCCTTTAGTTAGGGGTAAAATGGTCATTTTTTCACATGTAGAGGGTAAAATGGTAATTTTACTCTAATTTGTCTCTTTTACACATTTCTAATTGTTAGTAATTAAATTTCTAACTTTTATAATACCATCTTACAATTCCTCGTGTTTCGCGCTTTATTCTCGTAGAACGCGACGATCGAGGTAAGTTAGCTTCTAACTGATGACTTGCAAAAATTTCGTATTGCAGATTTTACAAGTTCGCTCGAGCGGAGGCTTTTGGCTGCTCGAGGGAATTCAGGCAGATTCAAACGCTCGACTGCCGCTCGACAGGGAGCTCGAGCGGGTTGCTAAAAAACAAAGATCGCTCGAGCGGAGACATTGGCCGCTCGAGTGAAATCAGGTAGAGTCGAACGCTCGATGTGCGCTTGATAGGACGCTCGAGCGAAATCAGGCAAAGTTGAACGCTCGACGTGCGCTCGACACCCCGCTCGAGCGAACATCGTATTTTGACAGATCTAGGGTCTTCCGCCGTCAGACCACATAAAAGGAATTTTTCACTCTATGGCCATACTTTTTTACTGGAGAACACTTTTTGGGACTGATAAACACAGCAAGAAGGATTCAATTCATCTGTTTTGAAGAGGGAATTCCAATTATTGCACATACGTTGGAATCATACACGAGCACAGACGGGAGAAAAACATTGAATCATTTCCTTGAGTTTTTGAAGACAAGTTGTGGCTGCGAGGAGTATTTTGCAGTGTTTATTTTCTTCCAATCTTCTCAGAACAATTATGGTGAATTCGTTTATGTCGAATTCCATTTCTAGCATGAGCTAAATTTTATTCATTCTAGGAAAATGATGTAACCTATTTTCGAACTATGCTTGATTGTCTATGCTAATTTAAGGCAATTCTCTCTTTGTTTATCTGATTTATTCTGAGTTTATTGCTTCTAATTAACTGGCCATTGATTAGATGATAATTAATCTTGTGATTTGCTATCGAAAGAGGGAATCATAGGGTAGATCTTGAATATTTCAACATAGGTAAGTATAGAGATCGAAAGACTTGTATGAACCTATGTAGTAATTAAATCATTGGTCTTATTGCTTTCTTGCTTAATTAATTTGCATATTCTTGTGTGAATTGATGAACAAGAATAATTTTCAATTGACTATCGAAAGAGGCTGTTGGATGGATTAGAGATTTGCTAATGAACAAAAAGAATTAAATTAAATTAGATAGATGAGAAAAGCATAGTGAAGAATTAGGTAAAATCGATTTCCTAGAAGTTTTCTTTCCCATTAATTTGATCTTCGAACGTCAGTTTTATTTCATTTGCGTATTACTCTTTGAGTTGATCTTAGTTTAATTGGCAACTACAAAAATCTTAGTGATTCCTCTAGATAAAATCGAGATTAGTATAATTTTGGTATTTGGCAATAGTAAGGTACCAATCCCTGAGGACGATTCTCTTCTTATCACTTTATTATAAAACTACGATACTGTGCACTTGCAGTTTTGCACCGATCACTAACTTACTATCAGTTTACTATGTATGTATAATGGGTAAGGGAACTACAGTTTATATATGTATGTTACCATATATATCATGTCATGCCACGTCATTACATGTTTATCTGTTATGCATGATTTATTCTATCTTGAATATTTATCTGTTACACAATCTATTCTGTCATGTATTGCTGCATGTTATAAGTATGCCAAGTTAAGTATGATATCTATTACATATATGTCAAGTCATGTAATATTCACCGTTGCAAGTATGTCATGTTAAATATGTTGTTTATTTATACCATGTTACTAAATGTTTCTATCTCAAGTAAGTCATATCTTTCGAGTTACGTTCAAGTCAGTTATGTCTAGGATACTCGCGATGTAATCATTATGATTATCCGAGAATCTCCATTTGTAATTCACATGAGGTATTTTTGGCGAAACCATTTTGATTGTCAGAATGCAGTTCAAGTTTAGTTATGCAGATACTCCTAGCGTAATCATTCTGATTGTTAGGGTATCTTATTTAAAATACTCGTGATGGAATCATTCTGATTGACAGAGTATTACTAGGTACTCCTGGTGTAATCATTCTGATTGCTAGGGTACGTGTTTTAAAATACTCGTGATGGAATCATTCTAATTGTCAGCATATTACTAGGTACTCCTAGTGTAATCATTTTGATTGCTAGGGTACGTATTTTAAAATACTCATGATGTAATCATTCTGATTGTCAGAGTATTACTAGGTACTTATGGTGTAATCATTCTGATTGCTAGGGTACGTGATTTAAAATACTCATGATGGAATCATTCTGATTGTCTAAGTATCTTTGATGGAATATGTTCGGCAGAATCGTTCTGATTGTTCAATATTCCTGATGAAACGACTGGCAGAATCATTTTGATTGTCAGAATTCAAGTCCAAGTTCATGTTTAGTAAAAAAGCAAGATTCCAAGTTTATGTTAAGTCAATTTTAAGATCAAGTGCATGTTAATTCAAGTTTCAGATCAAGTTCATGTTATGTTATGTTATGTTCACGTTCACGTTAAGTTTCAAGTTCATGTTCATATCATGTTATGTTCACGTTTATGTTATATTCAAGTGCACGTTCATATTATGTTATGTTCATGTTCATGTTAAGTTTCAAGTTCATGTTTATATCATGCTATGTTCACGGTTATGTTATGTTCAAGTTCACGTTCATGTCATGTTATGTTCACGTACATATTATGTTCAAGTTCATGTTATGTTATGTTCAAGTTCACATTATATCTTAAGTTCAGGTTTATGTCATGTTATGCTCAGGTTTATGTTAAGTTCATGTTTATGTTTATGTTATGTATGTTCATGTTCTTTTTTTTTTTTTTTTAAGAAGAGTGAGCAATCACCTGTCCAATAGTGATGCCCACCCGAATTTATTAATAAAACCTTCACTTATGGCGAAAGAAAACCGTGGTAACAAAAGAAAACTTCCAAACAAAACAAGAAAGAAACTATAATCGAAACAAAAAAAAAAACAAGAACCACCACTACCAAACTTAACAACAATGTATAGAATGAATCCCTGATAAATCTAACCGAATCAAACCTCGAAGGACCCGAGGCATGGAAGAAGTACTAGAATAATCCGAAGAAACACCAGCCGCCCCAGCTTTAGCCAACCAGACCGCTACTTTGTTACCTTCACGTAGGACATGCTGAAATTTACAATTAATAGATTGGGCTAAAACGACAATTTCATCCCAATAATCCTCCAAATACCAAACCCCACAACGACCTCTATGCCACCAAGAAATAATCACCATTGAGTCAACCTCTACGATTACATTAGAAAGATGGAGGGAAATACACACCCGCAGGCCATATAATAGTGCAAGGAGTTCTGCTTTATTATTAGAACCCATTCCACTAGGAGAGGCAAAGACTTTCACTAGCTGTCCAATATCATTGTGAATAACATAACCAGTACTACAAGAGCCCAGGTTCCCTAGACTACTTCCATCTGTGTTCAGTTTAAACCATCCTAAAGGAGGTTTATGCCACTGCACCACTTTACAAGTCCTTTCTTTTAAAGGAATTGGTCTAATACGTAAAGCCTCCAGAATCATGCCATCAAAACGAGAAAAATTATAATACTTATCACCCATAAGACCAAGTGACCGAACCCAAAAAGAGATTGACTTAATAACCGTATCATACGATTCTAAAGAGCCCTCTATTCATGCTAGACATCTTCACCTCCAAAGTCTCCAGGTAATAATGACAGGCATGAGGCCCATAATAACTCCCACCTGAGAAGATGACTTAGCACACCGGAACCAAGAGGAAACATGTTGTTCCCAATTTCTACCCATTGGTAACCCAAATAGATTAGAGAAAGTTAACCAAATTTTTTTTGGGAAATCACCCTCGAAGAGAACATGATTTATGTCTTCATAGTGACCAGCAAAGCAACAATCACATTTGAAAACAATTGGAATACCAACACTACACAGCCTATCATCCACACTCAAAGCCCTATGCCATGCCTTCCAGAAATGAATAGACATTTTCAATGGAAGACTTTTATGCCAAATCCAAGAATGCCATTCAAAAGAAGCTCCTTTGACTCTAATACACTGCCATGCAAACTGAACTGAAAACAACCCTTCCTCTGTTTGGGTCCAGACAAGAACATCCTTACCCGAATTAGGACCAGATAAGGAGACAAGGATATCGTCAACATTCTCTAATCCCGCTAAATTTTCAAGCAAGTTCACATCCCATCCATCAGACAAACGGCATTCTTTGATTTTCATCAAAGGTTGACCCACAAGAGGCAATTCATTTATCAAAGGGCCATTATCACGCCATTTATCATACCAAAAATAAATATCTCCTTCTTTAACTCTCGATTTAGAATTATTCAAAACCAAGGGAATATAGTGAGCAATCATTCTCCAGAATCTTGAACCTTTAGCATCATCTATTAATAACCAAGGTTTCAATCCCACATATTTAGCCTTCAAAAAATTGGCCCAGAGAGAATTACCTCGTAGAAGATTCCAGGCAAACCTCATGTGCAAGGCTGTCTGAACCTCATGGAGAAGCCTCACCCCAATACCGCCTTCTGCCACAGGCATACCCATATGTTTCCAAGCTACCCATTTCTTCTTATCCTTCCCATTCGACTCGCCCCAAAAAAATGAACTCATCATTTGATGAATCTTATTTATGACAACTTGAGGAATCTGCAAAACTGTAAAAAGATGAAGTGCCATGCTTGAAATAACATGACGTAGTAAAATCAGTTTCCTCTAGAAGAAAGTAGTCGCATTTTCCAGCCATTGAGTTTTTTCCTCATTTTATTCATCATATCTTCAAAATGTACTTGCTTAAGACGACCCAGTATAATGGGCACTCCAAGATATTTGAGGGGAAAATGACCCTCTACAAAACCAGTGTTGCGGAGAAGACGCCTCTTCCGAGAATGGGAAATTTTACTAGAACAAAACACAGTAGACTTTTGTTTATTTATAGCTTGTCCCAACCATCCTTCATATTGTCCCAGAATACTTAGGAGCTCCCGAACCGATCTTTGGCTCCCATTAGAGAAAATAACCACATCATTAGCATACATCAAATGAGAAATAATAGGCGTACCTCTTCCCTGTTGAAATTGCCCAAATCTATGCTCAGCCACACTACGATGAATCATCCGGGTAAGGATCTCCTGTTGAATTATAAACAGATAAGGAGATAGGGGATCACCTTGTCTTATGCCACGGCCTCCTAGAAAGAAATCTTTTGTTGTCCCATTCATCATAAATGAATACCAGGGACTAGATATGCAATAATAAATCAGGTCACAAAACTGAGGCGAAAAACCAAACTACGACATGATCTTTATCAAGAAATTCCAATTCACACGATCATAAGCTTTTGCCATATCTACTTTTAACATAATATTGCCACCATGATTCCTCTTATTAATAGACTGAACCATTTCCTGAATGAGACTTATGTTCTCAAAAATACTTCTACCTGGAATAAAGGCTCCTTGTTCCATTGATACTAGACGAAGCAGAAAGCCAGTTAACCGGTTGACAATAATTTTGGAGCAAAGTTTATAAAATACCGAACAATGACTGATGGGACGGAACTTATCAAAACCTGTTGGAGAGTCCACTTTTGGGATTAGCACCAAAAAAGAAGCAATAAAAAACTTCGGTAGAGACTTAGAGTCAAAGAATTCCAACACTGCTTTCCACATTCATTTTTAACCACCTCACAGCAACGTTTATAAAATCCAGACCCAAAACCATCAGGACCAGGAGGGCTGTTAACCGGAATAGAGGAAAAAGCAGCATATACTTCCTCCAATGAAGGAGCACAAAGCAAAGAGGCATTCTCCTCATCAGAAATAACCGGATCAATAAGTCCATCAAAATTAGGGTGCTCAGAAGTTGGCTCACCTTGTAAAAGAGAAGAAAAATAATCAACTGCACCTTGGTGGATGCTCTTTGGAGACTCAAACACTGCATCATTCGACTGCATACTAAGAACTCGCTTACTTCTCTTTAAGGCAAGACAGGCATGAAAAAACCTGGTATTCCGTTCACCCTCCGTTGCCCATTTTACTTTTTCCATTTGGCTTAAGCGAATTTCTTCTCAATGACGCCACGTTGCCAAATCAGCATTGGCCATCTGTAAATCTCTATCAAGATTATCATCCCAATTTAATTGAGACTGAAGTTCAAGCTCCTCAATCTGACTTTCAAGGGTAGAGATTCATTCCAAAGTGTGACCAAACACACTTCTATTCCAAGCCTGCAAGGCTACTTTTGTCTGTTTCAACTTGATAACCAAATTCTGAATAGCCGTACCATCAACCCGAACGGACCAAGCTTGCCGAACACAATCCAGAAAATTATGGTGTTCAACCCACATTTGTTGAAAACGAAAAGGGGAAGGACCATAAGAACAAGGGTCTTTCTTCAACTCTATAATCATAGGAGCATGATCCGAAGTAGAGCGAGGCAAATAAGAACATATAGCATGAGAAAATACCGAGAGAAACGAGGCATTCATCAGAGCATGGTCCAACCTTGCCCAAGAACGAGCAAGGCCATATTGGCCATTACACCAGGAAAAAATATTCCCCTTCGAAGTCATTTCAATCAAACCCCCCTGTTAAATCCAATTATTAAAATCTTCCATAGCTTGAATAGGCCGAGATCTACCTCTTCGATGCTTGGAATCATTCCGAATAATATTGAAGTCACCTACAAAGATACAAGGATCAGAATCCAGATTCTGAAAACTCAGAGCATCCCATAAACTACGTTGTTCAACCATGGTACATTTAGCATAGATGATCGTAAGCATAAATTTTTCAGCACCTTCTCCAACTTTGAGAGAGATAAATTGCCTTCCCATACGAACCAACCTCACCTCAAGAATATTATCCCAGAAAATCCAAATTTTACCACCCTTCACCTCATTTGAAATAAAGTTATCAAACCTCAAAACACGACCCAATCTCGTAGCAACATCAAGATTTTGAAAAGGTTCCAACAAAGCAACAATTTTCGGCCTCCACTTACTAATCAACTTGCTTAGTCTACCTTTTGAGGTCCCAACACCCCTAATGTTCCAAACAAAAATTGGATCAATCATTTAGATGGATTAGAGAATCGAGCAAGAACCCGAGAAGAACTTCGCATTTTAACAAAACTCCTTTTCTTATATTTTCTTTTGCCTTCTTTGCTTTCAGACTCAATCAAGTATTCTTTTTCTTGAGATAAAACTTCTGGATGCAATTTTGGGTCCATGATAGAAACTGTGTCTTCAATAAACACATTAGCCTCATCTGTTCCACCTTTCAGTGCAACCACAACCACCTCCATCTCATGAACTACAACAGGATCAACATGCTCACTCTCTTTCTCAATCTAAACATGCACAGCAGAATCCAAAAGCCCACCCCTGCAAGAGTTAAATCATTTACTGGATCAAAAAATACTGGAAAAGAATCCACCTGGGAAACAGCCACGCATTCTCCACCACTCTTCAAAAGCCCAACACCATTCGGAATCACCCCTATAGCAGGAAGTTCCTCTGTGCTATCATCAACCCCCACCCCATTCACTGTCAGTGAAATACCCATCGGTACTACACTCGGTTCCACCTCAAGCACAGCAACCAGCTCCTTATTCCCCCCATCTGCACCCGCAGGATCCTCATTCACCCTGACTGCACCAACTGGAGCTGCATTTTTATCAAGAACAGCTTTTTTCATTCATCTCCATGACCTCAACTACACCAACTACATTTGGTTCCATCTCAAGAACCACAACCAACTCCTCATTCCCCCCGACTGCACCAACTGCACAATGATTTGTATCAGTCACCGCTCCAGGATTTTCATTCATCCCATGAACATCAACAGATTCCTCATGAACCTTCATGCCTTTCTACCATGTCACCTCTACCCGTGCCTTGTTCCTTTGTGCTATTTGTTCTGCTCGACATTTACGTGAATTGTGTCCCTGCATGCGACACTTACAGCAGTAGGCAGGAAGTGTTTCATAAACCACTTCTTGCTTCCTACTAGAAGGTAAACCTAGGCCTTCAATCCAGAAATGGCCAAGCGGCTCCTTGGCAGCATCGACCTCAACACAAAGTCTAGCCCCGTCGATTCTAGTGGCACACCACATCGGATTATCCCAACGAATGAAAGTGCCAATCGAGGCCATTAAAATATTTAAGAAAGATTCACAATAAAAGTTAGGAGGGAGACCTGGGAGAGATATCCAAACTGGAACTTTTGAAGGCTCTTCAACCTCTGTGAAGTCTGGCGTCCACCTAAACGCTCGGTAAGAAATACCGTTTATCTCACAAACATATCTGGACAGGGCCTTTGTGAAATCTGCATCATTTTCCATACAAACAAAAACGTTCCACGGCCGTCGCATGGATGAGACAACGAGAGAGGTTGAGAGACCCCATCAGTTATGAATAAATGAACGTACAGCATCAAGGGACGGTCTCTGCTTCAAGAACTTCAAGATTACCGAGTAACGAAAGGGCTCTGCAAATTTGGAAATCTCCTCACGCAAGAACTGGAAGTAGACTTCACTGTCAAGCAGTTTATGTGTTCTAAATGGCAGAACTGTCTCCAGAATAGGGTGGGGGACAGCGACCACCAGGTCAGCAAAGGAGGGCCGACCAATGCCACCATCAGTGGCTGCCATGCAGCCCACCGAAGGTCCAAACGTAGGCAGCAAACGGGAACCCTAATTCTCACGTAGAGAGAAAAAGGGTATAAACGAAAAAAAGCTATCGGTGATTCTTCATGTTTATGTTCATGCTATGTTTCAAGTCCATGTTATGTTTCAAGTTCACATTCATGTTATGTTGCTAGTCCATGTTATATTTTAAGTTCAAGTTCGTGTCATTTCAAGTAAAATTCAGTTTACATTTCAGTTCAGGTTATGTCAGTTATGTCATGCTATATGTCAAGTTATGTTATGCTTACTTACGACTTTAATTATGCATTCATGTTTTTACTGTCATGCATGCATCATTAACCTGTGTGGGAGTTTCCTGTTAACTTAGGTTACTACTTGTACTTATGGAGTTGTATCTCCAGTACTCTTTTGATCACAACCATTTTAGACTAGTGTTGTGATCATGGCTGTTTAATATGCCTTTATGTATGAAGTATGTTTCAAGTATTTTGGATATTTTTAGTTTGGTGCATAGTATTGCTAAAGAAAAAAAAAATTTATCCGCTACGAATATTGCATAATGCTAGATGCATGTTAGGAACATTGTATCTTATATGTCATAAACGGGGGCAAGTAACCTTGTGTTGTATGTCCCGACACTTTAAATGTCCGTTTGATCCCAAGCGGAATCTGGGGGCGTCACAATCATCATTACCACGCCTCTATAAATAACACATAAATGCAACACATTAACACATTCATTCATTCATACACTTATATCGAAATCACTTCTCTAACTTAGGTATCAGAGTTCCACTGGGCACCCCTTGTCGTCCTCTCTTTTCGTTGCAGGTATCCATGTCGTTGGTGGTGTGAAACACATCCTTAACAAGTAATGTCATCAAGACCCTCATTTGGAAGTAGGTCTTGACACATAAAATGTTCACTCCAAATTTACTTTAATGGATGAACTAGTAGTGTCATCAAAATCCTCCTTTTGGAGTAGGTCTTGACATACAAATTGTTCGTTCCAACTTTACTTTAATGGATGAACTAGTAGTATCATCAAGACCCTCATTTGGGAGTAGATCTTCACACACAAATTGTTCACTCCATTATACATATCTTTACTATGGAGTTTAATGGCTTTTCCATCAAAATTAAGAAAAATTTTGTACCATTAGGCAACCAATCTTTTCCTTAATTTTGGTGCAAACCATTTGTAACAGTCCACTAAAAATAAAATACTAAAATTTCTATTAGTTTTAAAAATATCGTTAAAACCCCATAAATTTTCACGAATCGATCAATCGCATAGGTTTTAGTTTGTCAACAAGTCAGCGTTATCAATAACTATGGTGCCTAAAATGCAACTTTTATTTATTTGAAATAGTTAGAAGTGTCAGAATATATTATGGTCTGCACCATTAGACTCAATAGATTATTTAGGATTTTAAGGCACAATAACCCATTTTTCATATTTTCAAACGAAATGTTTGTTCGATACTGTGAAACTATTTTTAGGGGCACTTCGGGGTTGAATTTTAGTAAACGATTTTCACTGTAAGTTAATATGAATATTTAGAATTTTTTAGTACTAATTTTATTATGCACTTTGTGAAATGAATAGTAATCTTGATAAGTGCACTTAGTGCATTATTTTCAAAATTTCAGTATGGAATGTCTAAATTAAGTTAGAGAAATTTTATTTGAATACTTGGTAAGATCTTAGCCACACATAGTGAATAGTACTAGACACTTAACACCATGAGAAACATTTGATGGATTTAAAGGAATCAATGTGTGAGATCATACCACCTAAGCAAAAACCATATTCCATCCAACCAATCAAATTGATCCAAACCAAAGAGGATTTACACTCTAGTAAAACCCTTTACGGTTAGAATCCAATTGAAAACCCAAAATTATGGTTGAAACCGAATCTTAAACGGTTTTATCCAAACCATAAAGTTGACCTCCAAAACCTAACTAAATCGGTTTCTAATATTGTGTTTAATCACTTAATTAAATTACTTTCACATGCTATTAATCCTTCAAATTTATGCTAGAACATCATTATCCAACATTTTTAACCTTGGATGTTTGATTGGATAAAGAAAAATTAGATTTGGGCTTGATAGCAACCCAAACTCCTTTAAAACTCGAAATTGAAGCCCATTTGGTTTATGCCAATTAAGGCCCACAAATTTGGCCACCTTAGCATTGCTTCTTGACTAAACCATTTCATCCCCCACTTGGTTTACCAGATTGGTTCAAGAGTGGCTAGATAGATCTTGAAGTAAAAAGCTAAAGGGTCACCTCACTCTCTCAATTCTACACTCCACCATAAGGAAATATCTTCGACTGGTTTTTGTTCATTGTATTGGGTAAGAAAGGCCAATACTCAAGCTTCATTTTAGCCTTATCCTCTTCCATGCTTGTGAAAGAAGCTCTCCAGCCCACTTACCACGAAAATCATCTCTCTTTTACACTTTCCTTTGAAAGAACACAAAAGATACTCTCAGGTAGCTTTTATGAGCTCTTTTCCACGCCTAATTAGAGGCTTTTTTAATTGTTTTCTCACAAACTTTCCTTCATGAAAATTGTTCTTTTTTTCATCTAGTTTACATGAATACCTTATTTGGTCCATTTGAATATCATTTGATTGTAAAATGTTGTTTAAACCCCAGAAAGGTCATTATGGGCGATAATCTAGAGAGTATGTTATCTTTTGGAGTTTTTGACCAAGCTAATAGATAGATCTTGATCTAAAATTTTTATGGAGTATTTTTAAAATTTTTATATGATTATTAATTGAGAATTTTTTGCATGATTAAATATTTTGATGAAATATTGTCTTAGATCTAGAAACTTAGAAACTAGAAGAGAAAAAACAGTTTCTGTTTCTTGAAAGTTTAAATCTTTTGTGGTTTAAACATACTCCAATGGCTTTGATAATTTTATTGGAGGATCCTAAGCCTCTTATATACATTTTTAAATGTTAGTTTGTAGATATTTTATGTTAGTTTCAAAGATACAAAATTTTATGTAAAGAGATATTCGGATAGGCCAAAGTGTCGATGCTCTTGGCAAAATTTATGTTTTGGTTGATTTTTAACCATGTGATCTTGAGTTTGAAACTTACATCTGTTTTAACACACCTTTTTAAATCATGTGATGTTTTGGTTTGAAGATCACATCTTTATAAGTTATAGATCAAGAGGTTGATCAAAATAAGTTAGAAACAAAAATATATTTTTGAACTTAGAAAGAAACCGAAAAGTTCAAGTATGGTTTTAGTGATTTTGACGACTTCTGTTCATGATTCAAAACATTATTATTCTTAGGAATATGATATGAATATGTTAGAAGTAAGATTTATATTTTTTTGAAGTTCTTGGAGATGCTTTGAAATAGATCAAACCATATGATTCAAGGGTTTGCCATTTTAGTTAAAAAGTTTGGATCTTTTTTTCTAAAAAGTTTAGTGTTAATGACTAGCATATTTTTAGTAGATGTTTTAAGTAATTTTTAAACTTAGGATAGGAAGACCTTTGTTGCAAAAATTGGATTTAATTATGAGTTTTGAAATTGGAAAAATTGAAACAAAAATCAAGGGAAAAAACCTATGCATGTTTCAGCCCCTATAGAATTTTCATGGTTGTGTTTAGTTTAAAATTTTGCTGACTTGATATTTGAGTTTAGAATAAAATTTACACGGGTCTCACGTAAATTTTGCTAATTTTTGGAGTTATGATGCAAAATCCTTAAATTAGGGGTAAAATGGTCATTTTTACACTTGTAGAGGGTAAAATAATAATTGTGCTCTAAGTTAGTATTTTTCCATATTTCTAATTGTTATTGATTAAGTTTTAACTTTTAGAAGTCACGATTTTCAGTTCTTCGTAATTGTACATGAGTTTGATTTGAAGCGCGAAAACCGAGGTAAGTTAGCTTTTAACTTACTAGCAATTTATTGTGTATGGATGATGAGTAAAGGAAATATGGTATATGTATGTGTGTTATCATATACACCAAGTTATCTCATGTTCATATGTTACACAAAATTTATTTTGTCATGAATTAGTCATCTGTTGAGCAAGATATTTTGTCACCTACTGCTATACATTGCAAGTATGTCATGTTAAGCATGTCATTTGTTACATGTGTGGCATGTCATGTAATATTCACTGTTGCAAGTATGTCATGTCTAGTATGTTGTCTGTTACATGTTATACCATATTACAAAATGTTGTTTGTTACATGTTATGTCATGTTACGAGATGTTTCTATCTCAAGTAAGCCATGTTCTCCGAGTTACATTCAAGTCATGTTGTGTTACGTCAGGGCTTCTATCCTTTTGTAATCCAATCACGTTTCGTCTCGAGTATAGTTTGTATAATTCAAGAATAGTCATGTCAACCATGACCCTAAGTGCTAGGATGGGATACCTAATGAAACTCATTTGTTCACGCTATAGTGTCTAAATATGTGTCAAATCATCTGAGTTTGACGAAATATAGTCAGCGAGTAGGGACCTAACTAGCTGGTCACCGAAGTGCAACAGGAACTAATGCCGATGGAGCCACATTCAGTTTTTGCGAGGTCCACAGTGAGTGTGGCACATACAACGCACTCACAGCTAGTGCAGATATCTGTGTTATGATGAGGTAATCGATAAGGACACATGGCTCTAGGGGACTCATGTAGCACCCAAGAAGTTGAGTTTAAGTAGTTAAAGAAACAAGTAAAGTTTCAAATTAAGTTCATGTCAAGTCAAGTCTCAATTTAAGTCTAATTCAGTTTAAGTAAGGCAAGTTTAGTTCAAGTTTTAGTTATGTCAATTATGCTATGTTGTATGTCAAGTTATACTATGATTACTTATGACTTTGAGTATGCATTCATACTTTTACTGCCATGCATGCATCCTTAACCTGTGTGGAGGCTTTCTGTTAACTTGCTGAGATTTCTAATCAAATCTCACTATGATAGTCATAACTACCATTCCCCCTAATGGTAGATTTTGTTACGGGACCTAAAAAAGAACCAAGAATCAACCAACTAGATATGGTCGACTAAGCGACGGTGCTACATTGATGATGGCATAGTAGTTAACTTAGGTAATTACTTGTACTTATGGAATTGTATCTCTAGTACTCTTTGATCACAGTCGTTTTGAACTAGTGTTGTAATCATGACTGTTTAGTATGCCTTATCTCCACAATATTTTTCAGATTATTTAAATGTTTCAGCTGAGAATTAGAGAGCATGGGCGAGATTATTTAAGTATAGCGGATTAAGCATAAAGGAATGCCATTATTATTGGAGAATATTTTTCAATAAAGTTGTTCTAGTCTAATGACGTGATATGTTGAGAGGTTCAATTTTTCATGAAGACTTTATGATGTGTTTAGTTAATTATTTTGGAATAATTGGTTTAAATCATTGATATCTATTTGTAATTAAGAAATTGGAGTTCATATTTGTACTGTGAGCTACGATTTTTTTTTTAAGTGAGAAGAAGTAACTCTTCAACCCACCTCGGACCGGGGTGTTACACGGCGGCCCCCTTCCTCAATTCTCGCTTTAACCCAACACAAAGATAGTACAAACAAAAGGAGAGGAAAATAAAACTCAAGTAAAAATTCGAAACAAAGGCATGAATATCAATAAAAAAAATTTCATTTGAGAACCGAAAGCAATCACTTGAAATTTTCAAACACTATCGTAAATTTATTTCTTAGACCAAAAGGACATACTGTGTTTTCAGTCAACCACAATATAAAAAAAAAAATCGAGACAGGCACGGAGGAACATATAAAATCAAATAGACATTTATTAATTGTATATTTTATTGAGATCATAAAATATCTGTAACCTAATGCTCTAATACCACATGTTAAATATTTTAACATGAAACATTAAATATAAGGATCTTCAATTTTCTATGATTCACGATAATAAATAATAATAGCTAGAAAATGCATCTCCCTCCATTACAGTTTAATAAATAATCTGACTTGACTATGAGAGAATGATCATCCTAACAACTTTACCTCCGAGTCTCTCGATGGCTAAAGGCACAATAATATTGTAGGTAAGAACCCTTAACCCCTCAATACTATTTATAGACTTATGACCATCAAGAAATTTAGACACATTCGTGTCCAACTGTGACTAGATATAGAGGTATTCTTGTCCCATTGTGACTCATGAATTAAGTGATAATATTTGAACTAGTTTAAACCCATTAGGACATGGGTGTATGGGATATAGAGTTTTAAGCTCTTACATTTTATTCTTAATTTTAAGTGAATACAAATTATATGTCCTATTTATAGAAAAATAATAAAGAAATTAGATAAGGTGGTTTTCCTTCCTTACAGTGGTGCATGATGGGGCCGAGAGGTGGAGCCGAGAAAGCTTCAGTTGGCTTCGGTGATGCACCGGGGCGAATGTGTCATTGCTGGTGCAAAGAGCTTCACAGTTGTAACACCAATAATTGGCTTGGACAGAGGAAGGAAGTCCCGTGCAGTTTAGCGGCAAGTGGGCAACTCACCGGTTTTGTGTAGTGGTTGGTTTCCAACGAGGGAGTGATGTGAGGTGCGGTGGTACTAGCTCGGTGGGTCATGGGGAGACTTGGTCAGGGTTTATTGAGTAGGTTGGAGGTGCTATCGATGGCGTCGGGTGGTAGAGTTTGGCCATGAGCAAAGTCTTCGTCGGTGGAGAAACATCCACAACAGAGCTAGTGCTTGGTTTGGTTCCTGGAAATACAACTGGTGGCTAGCGCTGGCCTTCGGTAGTTGAGTAGAGGCATGCGTCCACCAAACTGGTGTTCGGCATACATCCTAGTGTTTGGCATGGTTTGGCTTCGGTGCAATGATGGGAGGTGCAGTGAATTTGGGCCGGCTAAGCTTCGACCTTTTTGTTGGTTCGTGGCCTTGTGCTTCCGTAGTGAGGATCAAGCAGGACAGTGAGGAACTCGTTCAATAAATAGTAAACAAGCTCTGACAAATTATTGGGCCAAGGGTCTCAAAAAATCCTTAGTGATAAATCTTAAGGCCCATTGGTCAATCTAACATTATCCAATAAATATGGGCATGTGGGTCAAATAACAATATCCATTCTAAGAGAAGACCAATTTATTCATTAAACATCTAATGGGTCTTGCATAGAATTCATGTAATTATTTTTTGAACCAACAACCAACTCCTGCCTGTTCACTCCATGCTCGTTCGGGAATAGCAATTTGGGCAGACAGCTAAAATGCGAGTCACCACCCGCCATGAGGAATTTGCCATTGCAGCTGTGGCGGAAATATATAAATTGCTGGGCATTATGAGAGGTTAAATCCAACACTAGCCGTTATTAAATTCACAAAAACCACAATGTATGGAAAACTTATTATATGTTATAAACTATCTTGAATTGTATGACCACATTTATCTAGTCGTCAGTGCATAGTACCAGCATAGTACTACATAGTAATTGACATAGTGAATGGTCGACATATGCACAGTGCATAGTGCCAGCACAGTACTGCATAGTAACTGGCATAGTGAATGGCCGACATATGCACAGTGCATAGTACCAGCATAGTACTGCATAGTAACTGGCATAGTGAGTTGGCCGACATATGCATAGTGCATAGTGCCAGCATAGTGCAGCATAATAAGCTAGCATAGTTCCCTTTGTACGCCTATATATATCGTTGAATTCTTTAAGAAATTCATAAGTCTCATAACCTTTCTGAGCTCTATCTCTTTCTCTCTCCTTTTAAAAGTTTTATAATACGTTATGGCTCTCTCTTTTCTATAATTTCATAACACGTTATCAGCACGAAAGTTCTGACGATTTTGAAGCTAGTAGTCCTCAACTTCAAGTAAGTTTTTCAATATATTTTTATATTCCTGATTTATATATGTAAAAAATGTCAAATCTTACAAAATTGGAATTCGTTGCTCTTGACATTTCTGGAAAAAATTATTTATCTTGGATCCTTGATGATGAGATCCATCTGGATGCGATGAACCTGGGAGATACAATTAAAGAAGGAAATCAAGGGTCCCTGCAGAACCGTGCTAAGGCAATAATTTTCCTTCGGCACCATCTTCATGAAGAATTAAAAACTGAGTATCTAACAGTGAAAGATCCACTTATTTTGTGGAATGATTTAAGGGAGAGATATGAACACCAGAAAACTGTAATCCTCCCAAAAGCTCGTCATGATTGGATGCACCTGAGGTTGCAAGACTTCAAGAGTGTTAGTGAGTATAACTCTGCACTCTTTAAAATTAGCTCGCTATTGAAATTATGTGGTGAAAAAGTCACTGATGATGACTTGTTAGAGAAGACATATACTACTTTTCATGCCTCGAATGTGCTCCTGCAGCAGCAGTATCGAGAGCGAAAGTTCAAAAAATATTCTGAACTTATATCTTGTCTTCTATTAGCTTAGCAAAATAATGAGCTTTTGTTAAGAAATCACCAGTCACGTCCTACTGGTTCTATATCATTCCCTGAAATGAATGGTACTAGATTTACATCATTCCCAGAAGCGAATGGTGCATCTTTTCAAAGAAAACGAGGGCGTGGACGTGGTAGGAAAAACTATGGAAGTGGAGGCCCTAGAAGTGACCACACTAAAAGGGACAATAATAGATATACACCGTACCACCAGAAGTGGTTCAACTCAGAAAAGGGCAAAGGTCCCCAAAACAAATTTTTAAAGAAAGATGAAGATGGATGTCATAGATGTGATATGACTGGACATTGGGCTCGTATCTGTCGTACAGATAAGCACTTGGTTGACTTATATCAGTCTTCTATAAAAGAAAAAATAAAGAAATTTGAAACAAATTTTACTGAACCATCATATGCTTTAGATTCTATAGATGGAGAAGATATTACAAGTCTTGATGTTTCTGATTTCTTTGAGGATTCTAGTGGTAGAGTTGATCATGAAAGTGTTCCTTTTTAATTAATGTATTTCCTTTATCTTATTATAAAATATTTTTATATTCTGCAATGTTTTGTAGTAATGAGAGTTTTATTTATTCTTTTATACTTGTTATAAATTATTGATGATATGATTTATCTGAGAATGGAAATGGAACATCCCTGAAGGATCGCCCTAAATCAATAATTTTATTGAGTATCTCATATGAGTGATACTTGTACCAAAAACTCATTATGATTTATGCACCTGAAGTTGCATAATTGAAATTGTGGAAAGAATATATATTTGAATGAACGTCTCGAATGTGCTCCTGAAGTAGCAATATCGAGTATGCTCCTGAAGTAGCAATATGAAATGCAAACGTTCACAATATATTCTAAATCTGTATCAGTAACTGAGTAAAATAATGAGCTTTTGATAAGAATCATTATTCACGTCTTGCTAGATCTACATCATTCCCTGAAGTGAATGATAATAAATTTATATCATTCTATTTCCTGAAGTGAAAAGAATGATGCATTTCATTTAAAGAAACTAAGAGATTGGACATGATAATGAATATTTTTTTAGGCCAGAAGCTCGTATTGGAAAAACTGTAAGCTTTCTCTTTGAGATGATATTATACAAATTATTGAATCAAATATTATGATGCATCAAAATGTGATATGATTCAAAATATTTGTATCTTTTCATGGTTATCTTGATCATCCAAAATCAATTACGATAAGTCGAATGATTTTCATATGGACGTCCATAAAAGAACCAGAAGATTCTTCTACTATAAAGTTTTACCACCAGAAATGAAAAGAAAAATTTGCTTGAAGCAAATAAGATGAAATTATTCGACGTTATTTTGATTATCATATGTGAACCAGAAGTTCAGATGATAATTAAATTTTGGATACAATAAGATAAAAATGTCTCATATTCTAGCTGCTAAAATCTCAGCGAGGATTGAAGTCCCTGTAGGATAATTAAGAAATTCAGCAGTCTAAAGACATGTATAAAGGCATGTGAGACTTATCGATACAAAAGATAGAGTATCTCAAAAGAGAAAGGCACAAATAATTTGGTGCTCTTGAAGTGGTCATACCCACAAAACAAGCAATAAAGTCCATCCAAATTCTCTGTATAAAATTCTCCTATATAAACTCTTGAAGAGTACCTCCTGAAGAGGTTTTTCATGAAAATGTCTTCCCTTGAAGAGGGACAGGTGCCTGAAAATAACAAGATCTCGTTACATTTCATGAATAATGGAGAAATTATAGATAGAAATAAAATTGTTGTCGACAATGTATTTCCATATGAGATGGCAATTGACATTACCAGAAGTAATGATGAAAGTGAATCAAGAATCGTCGAAGAATACGACGTAAAATATTGACCAAATTTGAAAGAAACAATTCCTGCAGAATTGATTCACTAGTAAAATATGATGCATCGGGACTTATAGTCCAAACACCTAAAGAGGTGATGCTTGTTGAATGTCAGTGGGTATTTATGGAAAAGAAATAAAAATGTGATAGATAAATCACAAGTCAGTTTCTCAATTCCTGCAGAATTGATATCACTAAGTAAAATGTGATAAATATGGACTTGAAGTCCAAACACCTAAAGAGGTGATTTTTATTAAATATCAGTGGATATTTATATACATGATATAAAAAGCCTGAAACTTTTAATATGAAAATGTGATATAGAAATCACAAGTTAGTTTCTCGAAAAAACAATATTGATATGATTTTAAAGTGGTTGAAATCATATTGAGATTTTTATTAGCTTGAAAGTTACCGAGAGTTTGGATATGCATAATTAACTGCATATTTATATGGATCATTGGATCATGATATATATATGAAAATCCCTGAAGGATAGAAAATGTCTGAAGCTTCTAATATGAATACATCTAGAAATATGTATTCTATCAAGTTTCAAAGATCCTTATATGATCTAAAGCAATCCAAACGCAAATGAAAACACGCTATTATTGCAGTTTATATATATGATTTAAATGTCATTGAGGCTTCAGAAGAGCTCATAAAAACTGCACATATTTGAAATATAAATCTGAAACCCTTGCGGCTTCAAGGGGAAGATGGATGATGTTATTAGTCATGAAATACCATCTTTTAATACAATTAGTATTTCAGATTCATATTATGGGTTTGATATGAAGTGTGCATTATTAAAGAAGAAATAAAAGGGAGCACACAGAACATCTACCAAAAGATAGAAACATAAATATGAATATTTATGAAATATTATTTTATTATCTTGAAGCAAGAATTACAGAAATTTGAGGTACTTTGCCTCATTCTTTAAACGCTCTTGTTTTTCAAGAATCTGCATGGCATCCCTATATAAAGGGGTGGGCAATCGAAAAGAAGATGTAAGCAAGGATTTTAAATTCCTATTCTCTTTTTTTATTGATTCTATCTTCATGTTGGACTCCAGAAGAAGTCACTGAAGTATAGCAATATTCTCGTGGAGATTGTCAACTCCACAAGTTCTGGATTGCAGTCGCTGAGAAAATGCGACAATGGATGATGAGTATCGGGTACCGAGACTCACAAGCTCATAGATAGCTTCATTATCTGACCTACGAGTCAGATCATTATATTGCATGATAGCACCTGTGGTAGAAGCAGGAACAGCTGATGAACGAGGTGCAGAATACCTGATATATTGACCCTGAGAAGATTGCTGAGCCATTGCAGAGAGAGATTGCAAGATAAGAATGCAGAAAGAGACTGCAGAGTAAAAATGCAGTATGATTACAGAAAAGTGAAGAAGATGAGCTGAATATCTCTTTTATAGAGAAAATTATGATACAGCATCTCTCGTGAAGCAAGAGAAAAGAAACGAAATATAGCTTCATAGCTCTGCAGTGCCTGACAGCTGCGGTGCCTGACAGCACGCCTGACACCTACAGAGGAGTTGAAAATCCACGGTGCTTGTCTGATCTTAAAAGGCTGGCCACCGTTTTTATTAAAAAAATGAGGTTAACGGTTTAATATTGATGAATTCTCCACTAACTGTGTTATTTATAAGAACTCCAGAAGAGTACAACTCCAAAAGAGTAGTGATGAGTGGAAAGATCCAGTTGTGATTATTTTATCAACATGGATTAAGTCCACAGTTAGTTGGATGTACAGATGCGAGTTATCTTTCAGATACACACAAGAAGATCATTGCAATTCATGAGAAGAAAGTTGAAATTGATATCAAGAAGGTACGGTCAAGTAAAAATCTGGCAGATTTATTCACTAAAGCATTACCAACTGCAACATTTAAGAAGATTATGCAGAACAATGAAATGCGGAGGTTTGAAGACCTGTTATCCTGCACTACCAACTGCAACATTTAAGAAGATTATACAGAACATTGGAATGCAGAGGTTTGAAGACCTATTATCATGCACTTTTCAGGGGAAATAATGTCTTGAAGACTTGTGCTGATTGTACTCTTTTTCCTTCGCTAAGGTTTTATCCCACTGGGTTTTCCTTTGCAAGGTTTTAATGAGGCAATCCTAAAGCACTCGGCGATACACATGAATACTATACTCTTTTTCCTTCGCCATTGATTTTTTTCTCACAGGGTTTTTCCTTGACAGGGTTTTAACAAGGCATATTCTTTAAATATGGTCATCCAAAGGAGAAGTGTTATAAACTATCTTGAATTGTATGACCACATTTATCTAGTCATCAGTGTATAGTGTTAGCATAGTACTGCATAGTAACTGGCATAGTAAATGGCCGACATATGCACAGTGCATAGTGCCAGCATAGTACTGCATAGTAACTAGCATAGTGAGTTGGCCGACACATGCATAGTGCATAGTGCCAGCATAGTAAGCTAGCATAGTTCCCTTTGTACGCCTATATATATCGTTGAATTCTTTAAGAAATTCATAAGTTTCATAACCTTTCTGAGCTCTATCTCTTTCTCTCTCCTTTTAAAAGTTTTATAATACGTTATGACTCTCTCTTTTCTATAATTTCATAACACTATATTTTTCTAAATAATTATTATTATTGTCTAGAATTGGCATTCTTGCTACTTCTAGTTGGCTCACAGCACATTCATCATCTACACAACAGTCGTAGAAGCCCCCCCATCTTCTGTAAAACAAGCCCCATATGAAGTCTTGATTTTGAAGCTGGAAGTAACAGGAATGGTTACGATTTCATTGATCACATTCTTTACATGATTGTCTATCACATTCAGTAACTAAAGATGCTAGTAGCTACTGAGGCTGCAAAATCTAACGTGAGGCTCATTTCTTTTACTAGGTACAGGAGGAAAAATCTAATCAGGCTCGGATTTATTTTGTGGTCATCTTCTCCCTCATCAGCACATTTGGGAGTTGGGAGGAAGGATTGGTTAATCTACTCCTGAAATATAATTAGAAATTAATGACCTGAAGGAATTTATATACAAAAATACTGATTCCTTCAAGTCTAATGGTGTTCAAGTTCACCCTTTCTTAGCAATTCAAATGCTAGCTGATTGGATCATCCAACCAAGCTTTTGAAGAGCATGTAGAACTCTCATTCTGATTTACTCTTCGTGTTTGCTTTCTCCTCTTTCATTGGCCGTACTAACAACCTAAATATCCACACCGCCAGTAGGGTTGCCTCTATCGGAGCAAGCCAGTATACAAGTACATGCTCCTTGGTTATATGATCCCCACGAGCATAAGCCCATCCCATCACCTGCATAAATCAGGGAAGTATGATCCACTGAAGGTCTATAATTAACGTTCGCAGCCAAATTAATGATAAAAAGAAGATTCTGCAATTAATAATTTCAGAAGACATACAGCAGCTGGGTTCATGCATCCACCAGTCAGATCAGAGCCGAGTATATGAAGAGTTAACTTGGAGACACTTGAGATCCAAGTCTTCATGAAGAAACTTCCAGGGATTTTTGTGGCCAGACCAAGTGAGATTATAACAATTGCAAATGCAAGGAATCCTTCTGTCAGTGCACCCCGATGGATGTCAATATTTAAGCGTGGCCCAAGTCCTATTTCAGGAAAGGTCTCGATTATGAGCTTAACCCCAGTAATTGATCCAATAACCTGGAGAGAAGATATAAGGCCAGAAATAAACAAATACAGTCACACACACGCACATTGTTGACTCCATGATTTAAGGAACCAGCTAACTACATGAATAGAAATAAGTTCCAATGCCCATACATAGTTTTGGCAACCTTATATTATCTACTGGGACTGGGAGAGGTGCAGAATTTGCAATTTCTTGTTGAACGATGCAGTCATTTGATGATTTAAGTGAATTTTCCAAGACTAACCAATTTCTTCATTATACGTTGCAAGAAACCACCGTAACTCGAGAAAATTTCCTTGATTACCAGAGCCTTTTAATTCATCATGGCCAAAAATTGGTAATCCCCCTAGCTGTCAAAAATGAATACAACCCACAAATGTATTCAAGCAAGTTCTGTATTCCCTTCTTAGTTCATCTGTAAAAAAATGTTAGGATGATTTATTGCTTGTATAACAAGGCTTCACATTTCATCAAGCTTGACTATGTGTCGTGCACTAATGTGAGCCATTGAGCCCCACATGACTGCAACTTCTCAAGCACACTGCATACTTCAAAACGATTAGTCACAACTGAAAATCTTGTAATCACTTATATACTGTGGTAATCACTTGTACAGTTCCACCGAATACATACCTAATGTGAGACGACTTAACACAATATATTTAAAGGCTTCACAATCCAAAATGATGCAATAAAATTTCCCTATTCTAACTCCATATACCATAGTTTTAATTTGCGACAACCACAATTTTCAAGTTAAGTTTCCACTCTGTTCATAATGAGTGCTTCACAATTTCTCTGCAATGTCCATCAACGCAAGTGAGTGCATTGCACTATTTGGCTTCTAAATTCAAATGTACTGTATAAGACAGGTTTGCAGCAATGTGGCTACATGTTTATTTATGTAATTTAAATGTAAAAATCTCTCTATTTCTCTCTTTCTAACAATTAATTTCATCTCTTATTATGGTCCCAGACCTCATAGATATATTCACTACGACACACAAGGTGTTATGTAGCAATCCCCCCCCCACCTTCAATATTTGACTAGGGATGTACTTATCAAAAAAAAAAAGTATTTGACTAGGGGTGTGTAAACTATATCTTTGAAATTTAATACATCAAAAAAAGGAAACGCAAATTTTCTTCAAATGGACAACAGGAATTAACAATTTCTCTTTCCTCCATGTCACAACTTTTAAATACTTTTTCTTTAAATTTAAACACATCACACATGTAAACTATGTTTGTTACTTTAAATTCATGTTGAAATTAAATATATGGTTTCCAAGTGTTGCCTTTTTTAAAAAAAATTATGTAACTAGACAATAAACGTAACAGACTATAAACTTATCTACCTCCTTCCATTGTCTGAACTCTACGTTCCCCTTGCATCCAAATCCGTGTGCAAACAAACATGTAGATGAAAAGGCACTCAAGTACATATGTGGACACAAACACCCAGAATAGAGACACATAAAAGATCCATATTTGCAAGCAAGCTCACATAAACAAACAAAAATGAGCTAGCATCAGATTTCACATCCTAATTTTTTATGAATTTTGTTCCATATCACTTCATACAATATTCAATTTGAGAAGAGGAACAGGCCGAAACTGTTTATGTTTCTAGCACCAGAAAGGACTTCTTTTAGACAAGAGGTTACTAGCCACACGGTAAAAATCTTGAAAGTGATTTTAAAATGTGATACATATATTTCAATAAATGTAAGACACAGAGAAATTTTATCAAGCGCTACCAATTAATCATGGGGTTAGCCATTTAAATAAGCAAGAGAGCCACTGCACCGTAAAATCAAGTCACAAGCTATCAAATCAATGGCTAAGTTCTTTATTTGATAATTTACTAAACAATGTGTATAGGACATATCCATCAAAGGCCTATTTAAACTCCAATCACCAATATCTGATCCTCCCCATCTTATCACCAGAGGAAGATAAGTAGGATAATGACAACACTCTTCAAAAGTATATAAATTAGGTTTAAATTTTCCACCTTTATCGATGAAATAGGAATTCTTTCAATGTTATAAATTGAGACATCAACTCAATTGTCTATCCACCTCAAATTATTCAACCATGGAAAGATGCCATAGACCAAATACAAGCGAAAGTATTTAGTTCAAGGTTGAAGACCCCATCTCAGTCTTGTGTCAATAAGAAAGATGATATTTCCCCACGAAGTATATGCCATCCGACCAAAGTAAACATCAAACAAGATAATAAAGCTTCAGGCTCTAGAAGTATCACAGCAAAAAATATTTTTCATATTAAGTTAAGAACAAAAGTTTCCAAAATATCTCCATTTTTGCCATAAATTCAACCCCAAGGGGTTGGCCCAAGTGGTGAAAGCCTTGGTCTTGGGGTCTCACTCCCTTCAATGTCCAAGGTTCAACACCTCATGGGTGCAAACAATTCTTTGGGGCCACACCCCTTGGTGAAAAGCCAGCAATTTAACCAGTTCCGTGTAGGGAAACTTCCGAGGGTGTAGTACACGGGATTAGGGTTTTCTCTGCAGGGATGGGTCCAAAGGGCCCTGCCTTTGAGAGGTTCCCGACATAAAAAATAAAAAAATAAAAATATATATATATTTTCCATAAATTCGTCAGAGAACCCTCCTTAATTCAAACACCAGACAGATGCAATTAATCAACTAACTGAAGTGTCAGATGAGCACATGACATTAATGAATCAATTTATGCCACACCAAAAACCCCGAATCATCCAAGAGAAGTTGTCAAAAGAACCAATTAGGCATGAAGCCGCCATAAAAAGCTGAACCGAAGTTTTTTTTTTTTCCTGAGCAGCTGAACTGAGTAATTGCAGCAAAAGACAAGAGGCCAAAGTAATTTAAGGTAAATTCTTTTCCAGAACCAACAAAATGTAAGATGTCCAAGTAAACCTATACAATCTTATCATCAGTGAAGACGCGCATTCCAATAATTCGCAAAAAAAAAATTAAAAAATTAAAAAAAAAAAAAAAAAAAGGGACATAGATTCATAAATCGTATTTCCTTGACTTTGTCGCCAACCAGACAAGCAAATATAACAACTCGGTTCCTACTTCAATCAAACAAATCCATTTGATAATCAGAAAGTGCTTCGAGTTCGACACCCTAATAAAGCAAACCCAACTCAAATTTCAACCAAATAAGCACATCTACAAACAAAGACATCGGTACTAAATAAAATTATCAAAGAGCTAACCTGAGATGGGATTCTAGCACCAACGCCGAAGAGGAAGCTGCTGAAATTCCCAGAAATGGCACTAGCCAACACGTTGAGAGGATTGTATGCCCCGCCTTCGGTAATGTTACCCAAGAACGCGAAGAAGAACATGTTGATGATGGACAGCACGCACTGGATAACCTCGCCGCAGGGTTCATGGCCCAGCCCCAAAATCTTGTACACAAAGATCTTAATCAGAATTCCTGACCATACCCACATGAAAGAGATTATGAAATCCGAGACCAGCAATCCAATCGCAGCCATCTATCTTCAAACAAGAAATATAAGTTTCCCCCCTTTTTTCTCTCTCTCTTGCTTCTTTATGGCATAAATATCTCTAACCAATATAAACGAAATGGTATTTAGGATGGCCTTCTATGATGTATAAGATGTTGCCAACAATTCCTGCGAGAATACCGTCCATGCGAAATTTCCTGTATTCTTCAGTTTTGACGGGTTGTCGGATATTGGGAGGATTGCGTAAAAGTGGGAATTCCAAGGATTATGCTTTTTAATAAATAATGGATCTCCTTCTGATGCGGACATGCGTTCGTGAATCACGACAAGCCACCCTTTAAGCCGTATTTTTTATTTACTTTTTTTATTTTCGAAGAAAAATGTTATCGTGCATTCATTTATTAACAATACTTAAATATATGATCGAATATATACAAAATATCATCGATATCAACTATTTAGAGCTATATCAGTACATTATTAGATTAGTCTAGATTTCACTACTATTATTATTCTCTATAAAGATAAATCCAAGACACATCCAAGACACAGCAATCTACCTAAACGGATATTCAACCTCACCTTTCATAAAAAGACAAAATTTAACCTCTACGAACAAACCGTCTAAGAGAGGAATTCATTTTTTATTTTTACTATACAATAAGGAAAATAAGAATAAAAAAAGATGGATTACAGTTTGGATAAATTCCGATAAACTTTGACGGTGCATGAAGGGAACAAGTTTGTCTCTTTTCATTTACAAAAGTCAGATCTAAAAAAATCTAGTGGTAACGATTCCGATGATCTGGTACATATGACGAGAAGAACTGTAAAAGTAAGAGGTGAATTACTCTATGCATTAAAACTTCATTATAGTAATTGCAGTGACCATGATAGGTTTACTATTTCTTATTAGGACTGAGCACCGACCAAGTTGAAGTTGGTATGCCCATCCTCTGACTCCGAGATATTCATCTTTCGCCTCGACGCCGACTCCAACTATGACCTGTCAGAGCAAAGTAGGATTTCGGATTTTCTTGTGTTGTTCTGAACTTTATATTTGGCACACTTTTTAAAAATTCTTAGCACACTTTTTAAAAAAGAATTTTTTGTGTAAGCTTTGAAATTTAAATTTTTTTCAAAAATTACAATTTAAAGTAAATAATTCACTTGTGCTTCAATTTTACTAAAAACATAACAAAGAAAAAAAAACGAAATAAAAACAAGTAACATACTAACATGCTTCAAAAAAGAAAAATAAAAAGATTAATCACTACAATAAACATTCACTTCCATCATCTATTATACACATCCAACTAATCACTACAATAAACATCTACACCCATCATCCGTCAACCACATCCAAAATCGTTCACACTCATCATTCACATCAATCATAATAATATTTTCTTACAACGACTCCAACAAACATTTTCTAAATTCCAATTCTAACAAAAATAGAAACCCAACATTTTTGAAGTGCTAACGAAATTAAACGTTCCCAACAACAAATATCAATGCCCAACAAGGCAACAAATGAGCCAAAATACTTTAAATGTTTCAAGTGCTACATTGCCATTCCAACTTCCAAATTGTGCCCAGAAAAAAATATATATATGAAAAGATTTTAGTTAGAAAGATATTCTTGGACCTACATGATATATCAATACAGGAAAATCATAAGCATGCATAATAGGAGGTTAAAAGTTTTTATCCCAAATCAGTAACAAGTACACATTGGATCAATTGTCTCCCACTACTGGAAGATCATGAAGTGGTGGAGACCACTTACCGCTAGCTTTTGCATGATCGATCAATTGCTATATATTATATCTTAAGTCATTCAATCTTAGCATCATCAACAATCTTCTTCCAAGCTAGTCTTCAATATCCGACATTAATCTATTCAACCTTTTAGACTTATTTGGATGATCACTTCCTATTTAGTCTTTTTGTCAAAAAGGATCCACTAGCTAGGATACAAACAGGACAAGGAAATAATGGTTATAAAAAAAATTAGAAAAAAAAATTGAGACAATATTATCAATGTGTGTATACATGCAAACATTGTTTTTGCCTAAGCTGCAATATTATTAAAATTGCTGAAATATACTAGCTGGCAGGAAGCTTCATGCAATTTTCTTTTTCAAAAAATTAAACCTATCTAGCTAGCTAGCTGGATCATTTCAAAAGTTCACATTTTTTAGAAGTGATATTCATGATTAATTCCAAATCTGGCATTAAATTAATAGAATTTTATGATTTCAACTTATTTATTCATTATTTCCAAATGTGGCATTAAATCATACCAACATTCCCAAAAAGGTTTTGACAAAAACACAGTTACATAGCTCCAATTAAATTAAATTTAAATTATACTAATGACTCCAAAAATACAACCATATCACAAACATAGATCATAAACAAACTATAACATTAGCACAGATAACACATAAAGAGATTTATGAGTGGGCAGCAAGGGCCCCCACCCCGTAGGGAGAAGGCCTAGCTGGGGCGAGGGGCAGGATGACCCTGGGGGGGCCTGCCCTGCCCCCTGCTCCGCTTCACATATATATAAAAAATATATATTTTGTATATTTATATAAATAAATATATTGTATATAAATATATACAATTTATTAAAGACTTGAAATTGTATTTAAATTATTGAATTGTCTTACCCTCCTAAGCCAACCTTTATATAGGAGGTCGAGACAATACAATAGTCATACTTACTATATAAAGGTTGGCCTTGGAGGCCAAGACAATTCAAAATATAACTCTAATGAATTTAAATTCTTTTTGTATTTATCAATTTTAATTTATAATTTAAATTATATTATAATTTAGGTCTAAAATATTTTATGGACCCAAAAATAATTTTTTAGACCCAATGGATTGGCCTAGGCAGGATTGGGCGGATCGCGTTTTTTATTCTAACCCCCCCCCCCCCCCCCGGATTGGGCGGATCGCGTTTTTTATTCTAACCCCCCCGCCCCCCCCCCCCCCCCCCCCCCCCGGGGATGTGGGAAAGGGTCCCCACGCCCCACACCATGCAAGAAGAACCCCTAAAGAGATTCACACTGTCTAAAAAATTGACATGTTAACTCTCAAGTTGCAGCTGTTAGTTATTGAATAAACACAAATCATAAATACATTGTAACATTTTCAAGTTGAAGCTGTTAATTATTACATAAACACAGATGATAAACCCACTTATACCACAAAGTTCTTATTGTCTCTAAAGTGCAATCATCTTCTAAATTAAGAAAATTAATTTGCTAGTATTGATTGTCTAGAGCATTGTCTCGAGTATAATCGGTCTTGAGATTAATATATAGATCAGCTCTCCAACACGAAAGCTATATATATTTTTCAGTTTAATTTTCATTCATCTTTTGGTGAAATCTAACACACACAACCCCAAATCAGACACACACATAAAAAAACCACAGCAGAAACATATTGCAAACACGTACTTACAAATATACAAATATACAAACATCTACAAATTACTTTACAAATATACGAGCAAAAACACATCTACAGGCAGACACATGACTCACTCAAAAATCAGTAGCACAAAGGCTGTAATAATTTGGAAAAAAATTCCTAAATCGTCTTCTCGAAAAAAGTTGCTTAAATCCAAACTCATATAAAATGGTGAAAAATTTGACAAACAAAAGTGGTAGTATGTACAATGAATGAAAAAGTGCAACGAAAATAAAAATGGCACTAATCATAGACTAGATTCATACTTTTGGATTTCTTTTTAGTGTCGAAATGGAACGTAAAAGATTAACAAATTGAAATTAATAATTAAATATTCAATTACGCTAAGCAATTTTAATTAATCTGAAAATTAAATAATAATCTGAAATTAATCTAAAATGTAATGCATATTTAATAGAAGTTTAAATAAAGAAGAAAAATAACTACTATAGAATAAAATAAACTGCAAATAAAATGCTCAAATTTTTAATCCACAAATATCAAGAATACACCATAAACTTCAAATTGAAATTAAATAAAAAAGTAGAGAATAAAAAGAATAAGCCAAATGAATGGAGATGGAGATTGAAAGTAGTGAAGGAGGCTAGACTGTAGCAGCAATTAGACCCCTCAAGGAGTTCTTCAACGATGCTGCAGCGTGAATGAAATTGGCTGTATGAAAGAGGGTTTGTGGCGCTGAATATACCTAGGAAAAAAATGTTGCGGCGCTTAAATGAATTAATTCCTCCCCAAAATGTGTTGCGGCATGAATCAAATTTCCAAGAGAAAAAGTAGTGTTGCCGTGCTGAATTGCCTAGGAGAATTCTTTTGCATGCGGCGCTGGGTGAATAAAATGATGATTCAAAGTGTCCTGCGCAAGTCAAAAGCCCTATAGTGCCAAAAGTACCAAAAGTAAAGTGTGTTGCCGTGCATGTGAATTGAATCTCCAAAAAGCAATATGTATGTTGCGGTGCCCATTTGAATAAATGCATATATGTGTTGCCATCCCCACCAAATCAAAGTCTCATGTGAAATTAAAAAGCATGTGCCATGCCCTTTAAGTCCCTTTTCATTTCTTAGCCTATATAAAAATAAAATAAAAAATAGAAATAAAATAAAATAAAAATAAATAATAGAATATCAAAAACATGTTATGCATGTAAATGAACATTGTCCAATTAAATCACAAGTTATAATATTAAGCAAAACCATACTATTTATCAATTTAGATCATAACTCGAATTTATGCATCTTAATTATTTTTTCATCTAAAATCAATAATAATATAATGAAAGAATTAAAATATATTGATTCTAAATATGTAAAAATATGCAATATTTCAGCTTAATCAACACACACACACTGATAAATACTATTAAATAAGTCATTAGACCAAAACTCGGGAAAGAAATAAACAATAATACAAGCAAAGCCCTAATGATTTTGTTACCCGCATGATAATACATTCACCAAACCTCCACAATCAACCAAAGATAATGGAAGAGGCACTTACAGTTACTGATGTTAATAGGCAGTGCCGCAGTGGTTGAGGATGCGACTAAGTTAGGGAGTGGGCGTGAGAGTGAGCGAGTGATTAAGGTCGAGAGTGGGAGAGTGGGCGATGACATCTAGACTCTGCACTACGGGAGAAGAGGTCGAGAGGTGAGAAACGGTCAGAAACTAGGGTTTTTTTTAAGGCAAATTATGAGGGTGAGATTGTGCAGGAGGGAGATAGATCAAATGGCATTTGGTCAAAATGGCGTCAGTTTCTTTAACAAAATGTCATCATTTTGCGAGGAAAGAATAAATGCTCATACAATTTAACCAAAACAGTGCCATTTTGACTAGAAAAAGGGTGCCATATTGGCTGAATTTAGGATAGGTTTCGCCTTTTGGGCTGGCCTGCTTCCATTTTTGGCTTTTTTGAACTTCTAACCCTAATTTTTTCCTTGTGTCTTGGGCTCTTTTTTCCCTAAATCCTAAACTAAGCCCTATTTTACAAAACGCTAAATTTAATTTTAATCTTAATCTTTGTTTTAGGTTTTTAACCTTAAGTTTTTTGTATTTATGGTTCTTATAATTGTTAGTATTAATTATTATTAATTATATGTTATCAATTATCAAAGTAGTGAGGGGAGGAGTGGTGGCCTTGCTCTATTATGGAGGAATGATGTAAGTTTGGATATTAAATATTACTCTATGAATCATATCCATGCTAGCATTCAGGATTCTTCAACTGACTATGCTCCTTGGTAGTTTACTGGGGTGTATGGCCAGCCTGAGGCTAGCAAGAGACATAAGACGTGGAATCTACTTCGATCCATCAAAATTCCCAGTGATCAAGGATGGTTTTTGATGGGAGACTTCAATGAAGTGCTAAGTGTTAATGAAAAGGTTGGTGGTAGAGCAAGAACTGATAGACAGATACAGGAGTTTTGTGAATTGCTTGATGATTGTGGTTTACTGGATTTGGGGTATATTGGTAATCCGTTTACATGGTGTAATAAAAGGGAACCTGAACACAGCATAAGTGAAAGATTGGATCAAGGACTTGCTAATCCTACATGGAAGAATTTTTATCCTATGGCAAGTGTCAGTAATGGTAGTGTGGCATATTCTGATCATGTGCCAATCAAGCTGCAGTTGCACAATGATAGAGCTCAGAGTAGAGGACAAAAGTTATTTCGCTTTGAGGCCATGTGGGTGGAGGATAAAAGCTGTAAACCACTTATTGAGAAGGCTTGGGTTAATACTACTGGGGATAGAACTATGGTGGGAGTCCTAAAACAGATCCAAAAATGTGGTGAACATCTTGCAAAGTGGAACAAAAATAAATTTGGTAATGTGCAGAAAAAGCTAAGATAGGCAAAGGCATATTTAAAAAGACTTGAGGCCTCTGATCCTAAGGGTCACAGAACACATGATTTAAATAAAGCTAGAATGGATGTTCAGAATTGGTTGGAAAGGCAGGAAATTATGTGGAGACAAAGGTCAAGGGCACTATGACTGACTGAGGGAGATAAAAATACAAGTTTTTTCCACCATAAAGCATCATAGAGAAAAGCAAAGAATATGATAAAAGGTATAAAGGATGACATGGACAATTGGAAAGTGGATGAAGATAGGGATGAAGTTATACTGAACTATTTCAAGAAGCTTTTCACATCCTCAACACAAAGAGGCAGTATGCAGTTTTTAGAGGCTCTAAAGGGTCGAGTTATAGAAGAAATGAAGCAACAACTGGAAATGGAGTTTGTGGCAGCTGAAGTTGAAGTAGCTTTGAAGGAAATGAATCCAACAAAAGTACCTGGTCCTGATGGTATGGCTCCGATATTTTACCAAAAATATTGGTCTATTGTAGGTAGGGATGTTACTCAAGCTGTTTTATATGTGTTGAATACTGGCAGTTTTCCTTCACTGTTAAACCGCACTTATGTGACTCTGATTCCAAAGAAAAAAAAGGCTAAGTTGGTCTCTGACTTTAGGCTAATCAGCCTATGTAATGTTATCTATAAGTTGGTGTCAGATGTTCTTGCAAACAGGTTAAAGGCAATCCTTCCTCAGTTGATTTCTGGTTCACAATGTGCTTTTGTTCCTGGAAGATTAATCTCAGATAATGTGTTAGTTGCCTATGAGTTAGTGCATTTTCTTCGAAGGAAAAGGCAAGGAAGGAAAGGTTTCATGTCTCTAAAACTTGACATGAGTAAGGCCTATGATCAAATAAAATGGGATTTCTTGGAAACAGTTATGAAGAACATGGGTTTTGGTGCTAGATGAACTAATTTACTGATGCTTTGTGTAAAATCTATTTCATTCTCTATTTTGGTGAATGGAGAACCTAAAGACCCAATCTATCCTTCAAGAGGGTTAAGGCAAGGGGATCGCATATCCCCTTACCTATTCATTCTCTGCACTAAAGGTCTTATCTCCCTTCTTCAGAAAACTGATGTCAAAGATGTAGTGGAAGGGATCTGTGTTTGCAGAGGTGCTCCAAAGATTAATCATCTTATGTTTGCAGATGACAGTGTATTTTTGCAGGGCTACAATACAAACAAATAGAAACATTCTTCATTTATTGGAAGTTTATGAAAAAGCTTCAAGTCAAATGGTGAACAAAGAAAAAACTTCTATGGTTTTTAACAAGAATGTATCATCTACTACTAAAGCTGAGATTATGCAGTTTTGGGGTGTTCAACAGCAGCAAAATTATGATAAGTATTTGGGGTTGCCTACTATGGTGGGTAGAGGAAAACATCAAGCTTTCTCTGGGCTGTAAAATAAGGTGTGGACTAAATTACAAGGGTGGAAGGAAAAACTGTTATCTCAAGGGGGTAAAGAGGTACTCATAAAGGCAGTAGCTCTCTCAATTCCAACTTACATTATGAGTTGCTTTAAATTGTCTGCCTCTTTATGTTCTAAGTTGGAAAGTTTGAT
The DNA here is from genome assembly GCF_018687715.1 of Carya illinoinensis. Taxonomy (NCBI): domain Eukaryota; kingdom Viridiplantae; phylum Streptophyta; class Magnoliopsida; order Fagales; family Juglandaceae; genus Carya; species Carya illinoinensis. Next base: position 23,735,189 of record NC_056761.1, on the reverse strand, counting down.
AGCTAGATTTTGGTGGGAGCAAAGAAAAGAGAAAAACAAAATCAGCTGGGTTAGTTGGAGGAAGATGTGTAAGTCAAAGTTGCATGGAGGGATGGGTTTTAAGGATTTAAGAACATTTAATTTGACCCTTCTTGCAAAGCAGAGCTGGCGTATCCTTAAAGAGGAGAGTCTGCTGCTACATCAATTATATAAAACTAGATATTTTCATTCAACAAGTTTCAAAGAAACCAAGCTAGGAGCAAACCCTTCTTTTGTGTGGAGCGGTATATGGGAAACAAAGCATTATCTTCTGAAAGGATGTAAGTGGAGGGTTGGAGATGGTAAGGCCATTAATATATGGTCTGATTTTTGGTTACCAAACCATAAACTGGTGCCAGTCTCAGATTCTATTACTCAATCTCAATTAAATTGGAAAGTTTCTGAGTTGATAGATGACATAACTAGAAGTTGGGATATGGAAAAGGTTAGAAGATGTTTACCTCTAAGGGAAGCTGAAGAAGTGTTGCATATAGTGTTAACCTCTAATAGTAGGCCTGATGAGTTGGTATGGGAACATGAAAAGAATGGTAAGTTTAGTGTCAGGAGCGCTTATAGACTGTTCTTGTCTGCTGCTGAAAGTAATCAAGAAGGTGAGGTATCATTTCGAGAAGACCAAACAACAATGTGGAGGAAAATATGGAAAATGCAGATTCCTACTCAAGTGAAAATATTTGTGTGGAGGATGTGTAAAGAGGGTTAACCTTCATTAAAGAATTTGCTATTTAAAAAGGTGGTGCCAGATACTATGTGTCCACGGTGCAGAAGGGAAGAAGAGGATACAAATCATGCTTTGCTTAATTGTGTGACCTTTAAGGATGCATTGTTGGCTCAGCTCAGTTTCTTGCAGAATATCCAAGGTTTATTAGATTTTCTTCAGATTATGCTTCAGCTGGCATTAAGGAACAAGGAAAGGGAGATGGAACAAATGGCTTTATGCACATGGGGGTTATGGCACAAAGGAATAAACTACTATTTGAGCAACAAAGATTGTCTCCTCAGCAAGTTATGGATAATGCCTTTTCACTCCACCAAGAACAAAAATCAGCAATAGTAGAGCAGAGAAAGGGATTAAAGCCTATGTGCAGTTGAACTCCTCCACAAGCAGGGGCCTTAAAACTTAACACTGATGGTGCTATTTTTAAGGATCAGTGCAGCTCGGGTGTAGGAATGGTTCTTAGAGATGAGGGTGGTCAAGTGATCTTCACAGCAAGTAAACCAGAACATGAAGTAACATATCCGATGGAAATTGAATTTTTGGTAGTGTTAAGAGGCCTTCAAGTTTACTTGCCTTTGGGAATTACTGAGCTCGAGGTGGAACTAGATTCACTATTGGTGGTACAAGAGCTTACTACAGATCAGGAATCTATGTCTATATGGGGGAATTTGGTCTTTGAGATTAGGAGGCTACTGCAAAGGTTTCCTAAAGTTTCTATTAAGCATAGAGGTCGGATGGTCAATGCTATGGCTCATTGTTTGGCTAGACATTCATGGCATATAGATAATCTTGTGATTTGGTGGCATTCTTTTCCAGAGTTTGTTTTTCAAGTCATTAGGCATGATGCTTTGATGTAATTGATGTTTTTTGATGAATAAAACAATGTTCCTTTGGTGATAAAATATATATACATTTAACATTTTATCATATTATAGTGTCTATTTATATCTTATCATTCTATTTATGATTTTAATAATTTTTTCCATCACTCAATTTATTGTTAGTATTGAATAATAAAAATTATTATTTAAATTGACTTTGTAGTATATTGACTAAAATTTAAATATAATTATTATACTAGTGTTATTATACATTGGTATTACATGAAGACTATAAGTCTATAATGTTATTATACATTATTATAAATACACTTGTACTATATGGTTTAAATACAATGGTTATAGTATAAGTATATAATACTAATATATAATAACTAGTATTATATATTAGTATAATAGTATTACATGTCATTATAAAATTTATAAATTAGTGTTTGTACATTAGTATTAAATGTTATTATAAATTAGTTAATATACATTAGTATTACAATTAGTCTTTATATATTAGTATTACAAGTGATTACATTAGTAGATGTTTACATATGTCAAACACTATTATTAGTCAATTTAATCTACTTATATTATAGTATAAATATATTATTTAGGAATAATAATGAGCTCATACTATTATTGAATTTAAATAACTATATAAATTATAGTTATATAAATCATATATAATGAATGTTATAAAAAAATACTTTTTTATAACATATGCACAACATCAAAGGCGGAGGCGGAGTCAAAGTCAAAGTTGGAGAGCAAATCAAAGTTGGAGAACAAAGTCAAAATCAGAGTTAGAGTAGAGTCAGGATTGGAGTCGGATTTTCTGATTTTTGCTCAGCTCTAGTTCTTACCACTCATTTACTATTCCCTTCATTTTATTTTATTTTTTACTTAATAGTTGAAAAAAATTGCACACTACACTACCACTCCACACTCTTCTCACTATGTAAGATATAGCACATTTATTATCACTGATTGATCCTTTATTGAATGATTCTTTATTATATAATAGTGATAAATATGATATATCTTAAATAATGAAATGAAAGTAGGATGAGAGTGTGTAATATAACAAAAAATTTTATTCTAATAATATTTTTATTCAATTTTCTTTATCTCATTTCTCAAAATCCAATAAAATATCATAGATCACAAACTATTTCACTATTATTTATAAATTTTTTTATCTCGTCTCATTTTGCCTTGGAAAACCTTATTTTCTGTCATGTTTTAAGAATATGATTAAAAAATTATCGAAATCAACACTGCTTCTTCGATCTCTTCATTAGATGTAGGTGTTTAAAAAAAAAAAACTGGTGAACCGATGAACCAAATCGGACCGGTATCGAGTTTAGTTCAGTCAGGTACCAGTTTTATTTTTCTTAAAATCAATCAAAATCAGTCTGATTCAAATTTTTCTTTTTCTAAAACCAGACCGAACCGGTTCAATATATATTTTAAATTTTTATATTGTATATAATTTTTATATATAATATATAATTATATATAAAATAGTTTTGTATTATATGATAAATTATTAATTAACATAATATTAAATTTTAAAATCTTATATCATTATAGTTTATTTTATTAATAGTAATATGAATATTATATAGTGCATATTAATAGTTATTATACTAATATTATATCACTATATATTATAATATACTATAATATATTATCACAAAAGAATTATATAAAATCACTTTTGTGATTTTTTTTTGCACGCTTTATTAATATGATTTAATGTATTTTTTATTTTTAATATAAAATAGAGTAATATTACATATAATCACTTTTACGTATTTTCTATATTCTCCATTGATAAAATTGACTGCAAAATAAATTTTAATATATAATCAATCATATTAATAGAATGTATAAAAGAATACTTAAAAATAATTATATATAAAATTTTTATATAAAATAATTATTTTAATCAATCACATCAAAAAAATATATAAAAAAATATAAAAATATAGTATAAAAACTCGAATTACAATGAATCGGTAGTATTTACAGTGAGTTTATTTTTTTATTTTAAAAAAAAAAAAAAATCTCTTCGAGCCTTTTTGGTAGCGACTGCAACTTATAAAAACCTTTGTAGTACTCCCACAAAGTCGTCCAAAAAGCAATTAATTACGTCACGATCAGATGTGATTGTTTCGAGGTAGAAGGCCACATAGTCGAGTAAATTTTTTGAAAATAAAGTAGAAACTTGGATGCGATGTCTAGTCTTAGGTCAGTTTTGGTGGGTAAGAATGAAACATAAAATTTTATTCTATTTTATTTTATTATTATAATTTTTTAATTTTTATTTAAAATATAATAAAAAATTTAACTTTTTAAATCTTAATTTTATTTATTTTTAAATCATAAAATAATAATAATACTTAAAAATAATATTTTAAACTTTTATTTAAAATTAAAAATTCTCATCTCAATAACTAAACCTAATTAAGAAAATTTATCCCATCCTTTCATCGATTCATGCAATTATGGCTGCCGAAATGTCGAGATCGGAGTTAGACCTACCTCCAACTTACTTTGTTGAACGTCAAATTCAACGATTTCGACTCTCATTCGTATAGTTTCCAATCTTCCTCTGGCTCCAACTTCTCAAAACGGAGTTAGATTTGAACTTTTTTATTGAATTTTTTTCTTAGCCTAGTTAAAATTTTAATTTGACAATTTTGAACTCTAACTAATCGGATTAGGCTTCTAGATTTTAGTTTTTTTTTAAAATATATATTTTTTAAATTTTAATTTTACTAAAACATAACCAAAATTGAAAAAACAAATCATTGTACAAATTAATGTTATTCTACATTGGTATTATATGCTATTATATATTAATGTTCTTTTTTCTTTAGAAAATATATTAATGTTATTATACATTAGTATTACATGTTATTAGTAATACATGTTATTATAAATGTATATATTTATGTGTATACATAATATATTAAAAATTCACTATAATCACATCATGCGCATATACATGACAGCGAAAAACACTCGAACACAATAAAATTGACTCGTACAGCACTGAGAGAATGAAAGAAGAAGAAGCATACCAAGATTGTCAAGATTCACGAGGTGAAGCAAATTGAAACACACGAATATTTTTCTTTGAAGCAAGTGAGAATACAGATAGCACAAATGAAACGAAAATATTAAGTTTTCATATTAGAGGTGGTTTCAATTTGACAGATGAAGATAAGATCGTAAATGTAAATAGTTAATAATAGTTAGGCGGCGAAGCCAAAAAACAAATAAAACTTGTTGAATTTGGATATAACATAGGGATGAGATTGGAAAGATAAAAATAATGAGGACATAATTTAACAATAGAACTAAGGGTAAAATTCAAAAAAAAAAAAGTTGGACAAAAAACTTTAGCATCCGGATTCACATTTATATATATACTAGGAGAGGGAACGTCCTTCGGACGTTTGCCTAGTGGAGGCAAAATATAAACGTAAAACTTTTTTATGAAAGCAAATAATAGTATAAAAGAAAAACACAACAATTGTATTAAAATAAATTCATATATTTAAAAATATGTTTAAACTTCCACTGACAGATGTAAC